>NW_026988860.1:0-52672 GCF_030222135.1 Aotus nancymaae
ACATTGACAACCGTTCTGTTAGATAGCTGCGTTTTGGATTTAGAAGCAGATATTTCCCTGTGCTTACTGCTGTTTCTTCCATATGCCGGTAATGGGCTGAAAACGCCTGTTTTGGGACTCTGCAGAGAAAGTGTTTGCAGACTGCTGAATCCACACACGGGTTTAACTCTGGAAGTTGAGTGCACACATTGACAACCGTTCTGTTAGATAGCTGCGTTTTGGATTTAGAAGCAGATATTTCCCTGTGCTTACTGCTGTTTCTTCCATATGCCGGTAATGGGCTGAAAACGCCTGTTTTGGGACTCTGCAGAGAAAGTGTTTGCAGACTGCTGAATCCACACACGGGTTTAACTCTGGAAGTTGAGTGCACACATTGACAACCGTTCTGTTAGATAGCTGCGTTTTGGATTTAGAAGCAGATATTTCCCTGTGCTTACTGCTGTTTCTTCCATATGCCGGTAATGGGCTGAAAACGCCTGTTTTGGGACTCTGCAGAGAAAGTGTTTGCAGACTGCTGAATCCACCCACGGGTTTAACTCTGGAAGTTGAGTGCACACATTGACAACCGTTCTGTTAGATAGCTGCGTTTTGGATTTAGAAGCAGATATTTCCCTGTGCTTACTGCTGTTTCTTCCATATGCCGGTAATGGGCTGAAAACGCCTGTTTTGGGACTCTGCAGAGAAAGTGTTTGCAGACTGCTGAATCCACCCACGGGTTTAACTCTGGAAGTTGAGTGCACACATTGACAACCGTTCTGTTAGATAGCTGCGTTTTGGATTTAGAAGCAGATATTTCCCTGTGCTTACTGCTGTTTCTTCCATATGCCGGTAATGGGCTGAAAACGCCTGTTTGGGGACTCTGCAGAGAAAGTGTTTGCAGACTGCTGAATCCACCCACGGGTTTAACTCTGGAAGTTGAGTGCACACATTGACAACCGTTCTGTTAGATAGCTGCGTTTTGGATTTAGAAGCAGATATTTCCCTGTGCTTACTGCTGTTTCTTCCATATGCCGGTAATGGGCTGAAAACGCCTGTTTTGGGACTCTGCAGAGAAAGTGTTTGCAGACTGCTGAATCCACCCACGGGTTTAACTCTGGAAGTTGAGTGCACACATTGACAACCGTTCTGTTAGATAGCTGCGTTTTGGATTTAGAAGCAGATATTTCCCTGTGCTTACTGCTGTTTCTTCCATATGCCGGTAATGGGCTGAAAACGCCTGTTTTGGGACTCTGCAGAGAAAGTGTTTGCAGACTGCTGAATCCACACACAGGTTTAAATCTGGAAGTTGAGTGCACACATTGACAACCGTTCTGTTAGATAGCTGCGTTTTGGATTTAGAAGCAGATATTTCCCTGTGCTTACTGCTGTTTCTTCCATATGCCGGTAATGGGCTGAAAACGCCTGTTTTGGGACTCTGCAGAGAAAGTGTTTGCAGACTGCTGAATCCACCCACGGGTTTAACTCTGGAAGTTGAGTGCACACATTCACAACCGTTCTGTTAGATAGCTGCGTTTTGGATTTAGAAGCAGATATTTCCCTGTGCTTACTGCTGTTTCTTCCATATGCCGGTAATGGGCTGAAAACGCCTGTTTTGGGACTCTGCAGAGAAAGTGTTTGCAGACTGCTGAATCCACCCACGGGTTTAACTCTGGAAGTTGAGTGCACACATTGACAACCGTTCTGTTAGATAGCTGCGTTTTGGATTTAGAAGCAGATATTTCCCTGTGCTTACTGCTGTTTCTTCCATATGCCGGTAATGGGCTGAAAACGCCTGTTTTGGGACTCTGCAGAGAAAGTGTTTGCAGACTGCTGAATCCACCCACGGGTTTAACTCTGGAAGTTGAGTGCACACATTGACAACCGTTCTGTTAGATAGCTGCGTTTTGGGTTTAAAAGCAGATATTTCCCTGTGCTTACTGCTGTTTCTTCCATATGCCGGTAATGGGCTGAAAACGCCTGTTTTGGGACTCTGCAGAGAAAGTGTTTGCAGACTGCTGAATCCACACACGGGTTTAACTCTGGAAGTTGAGTGCACACATTGACAACCGTTCTGTTAGATAGCTGCGTTTTGGATTTAGAAGCAGATATTTCCCTGTGCTTACTGCTGTTTCTTCCATATGCCGGTAATGGGCTGAAAACGCCTGTTTTGGGACTCTGCAGAGAAAGTGTTTGCAGACTGCTGAATCCACAAACGGGTTTAACTCTGGAAGTTGAGTGCACACATTGACAACCGTTCTGTTAGATAGCTGCGTTTTGGATTTAGAAGCAGATATTTCCCTGTGCTTACTGCTGTTTCTTCCATATGCCGGTAATGGGCTGAAAACGCCTGTTTTGGGACTCTGCAGAGAAAGTGTTTGCAGACTGCTGAATCCACCCACGGGTTTAACTCTGGAAGTTGAGTGCACACATTGACAACCGTTCTGTTAGATAGCTGCGTTTTGGATTTAGAAGCAGATATTTCCCTGTGCTTACTGCTGTTTCTTCCATATGCCGGTAATGGGCTGAAAACGCCTGTTTGGGGACTCTGCAGAGAAAGTGTTTGCAGACTGCTGAATCCACCCACGGGTTTAACTCTGGAAGTTGAGTGCACACATTGACAACCGTTCTGTTAGATAGCTGCGTTTTGGATTTAGAAGCAGATATTTCCCTGTGCTTACTGCTGTTTCTTCCATATGCCGGTAATGGGCTGAAAACGCCTGTTTTGGGACTCTGCAGAGAAAGTGTTTGCAGACTGCTGAATCCACCCACGGGTTTAACTCTGGAAGTTGAGTGCACACATTGACAACCGTTCTGTTAGATAGCTGCGTTTTGGATTTAGAAGCAGATATTTCCCTGTGCTTACTGCTGTTTCTTCCATATGCCGGTAATGGGCTGAAAACGCCTGTTTTGGGACTCTGCAGAGAAAGTGTTTGCAGACTGCTGAATCCACACACAGGTTTAAATCTGGAAGTTGAGTGCACACATTGACAACCGTTCTGTTAGATAGCTGCGTTTTGGATTTAGAAGCAGATATTTCCCTGTGCTTACTGCTGTTTCTTCCATATGCCGGTAATGGGCTGAAAACGCCTGTTTTGGGACTCTGCAGAGAAAGTGTTTGCAGACTGCTGAATCCACCCACGGGTTTAACTCTGGAAGTTGAGTGCACACATTCACAACCGTTCTGTTAGATAGCTGCGTTTTGGATTTAGAAGCAGATATTTCCCTGTGCTTACTGCTGTTTCTTCCATATGCCGGTAATGGGCTGAAAACGCCTGTTTTGGGACTCTGCAGAGAAAGAGTTTGCAGACTGCTGAATCCACCCACGGGTTTAACTCTGGAAGTTGAGTGCACACATTGACAACCGTTCTGTTAGATAGCTGCGTTTTGGATTTAGAAGCAGATATTTCCCTGTGCTTACTGCTGTTTCTTCCATATGCCGGTAATGGGCTGAAAACGCCTGTTTTGGGACTCTGCAGAGAAAGTGTTTGCAGACTGCTGAATCCACCCACGGGTTTAACTCTGGAAGTTGAGTGCACACATTGACAACCGTTCTGTTAGATAGCTGCGTTTTGGGTTTAAAAGCAGATATTTCCCTGTGCTTACTGCTGTATCTTCCATATGCCGGTAATGGGCTGAAAACGCCTGTTTTGGGACTCTGCAGAGAAAGTGTTTGCAGACTGCTGAATCCACACACGGGTTTAACTCTGGAAGTTGAGTGCACACATTGACAACCGTTCTGTTAGATAGCTGCGTTTTGGATTTAGAAGCAGATATTTCCCTGTGCTTACTGCTGTTTCTTCCATATGCCGGTAATGGGCTGAAAACGCCTGTTTTGGGACTCTGCAGAGAAAGTGTTTGCAGACTGCTGAATCCACAAACGGGTTTAACTCTGGAAGTTGAGTGCACACATTGACAACCGTTCTGTTAGATAGCTGCGTTTTGGATTTAGAAGCAGATATTTCCCTGTGCTTACTGCTGTTTCTTCCATATGCTGGTAATGGGCTGAAAACGCCTGTTTTGAGACTCTCCAGAGAAAGTGTTTGCAGACTGCTGAATCCACCCACGGGTTTAACTCTGGAAGTTGAGTGCACACATTGTCAACGGTTCTGTTAGATAGCTGCGTTTTGGATTTAGAAGCAGATATTTCCCTGTGCTTACTGCTGTTTCTTCCATATGCCGGTAATGGGCTGAAAACGCCTGTTTTGGGACTCTGCAGAGAAAGTGTTTGCAGACTGCTGAATCCACACACGGGTTTAACTCTGGAAGTTGAGTGCACACATTGACAACCGTTCTGTTAGATAGCTGCGTTTTGGATTTAGAAGCAGATATTTCCCTGTGCTTACTGCTGTTTCTTCCATATGCCGGTAATGGGCTGAAAACGCCTGTTTTGGGACTCTGCAGAGAAAGTGTTTGCAGACTGCTGAATCCACACACGGGTTTAACTCTGGAAGTTGAGTGCACACATTGACAACCGTTCTGTTAGATAGCTGCGTTTTGGATTTAGAAGCAGATATTTCCCTGTGCTTACTGCTGTTTCTTCCATATGCCGGTAATGGGCTGAAAACGCCTGTTTTGGGACTCTGCAGAGAAAGTGTTTGCAGACTGCTGAATCCACACACGGGTTTAACTCTGGAAGTTGAGTGCACACATTGACAACCGTTCTGTTAGATAGCTGCGTTTTGGATTTAGAAGCAGATATTTCCCTGTGCTTACTGCTGTTTCTTCCATATGCCGGTAATGGGCTGAAAACGCCTGTTTGGGGACTCTGCAGAGAAAGTGTTTGCAGACTGCTGAATCCACCCACGGGTTTAACTCTGGAAGTTGAGTGCACACATTGACAACCGTTCTGTTAGATAGCTGCGTTTTGGATTTAGAAGCAGATATTTCCCTGTGCTTACTGCTGTTTCTTCCATATGCCGGTAATGGGCTGAAAACGCCTGTTTTGGGACTCTGCAGAGAAAGTGTTTGCAGACTGCTGAATCCACCCACGGGTTTAACTCTGGAAGTTGAGTGCACACATTGACAACCGTTCTGTTAGATAGCTGCGTTTTGGATTTAGAAGCAGATATTTCCCTGTGCTTACTGCTGTTTCTTCCATATGCCGGTAATGGGCTGAAAACACCTGTTTTGGGACTCTGCAGAGAAAGTGTTTGCAGACTGCTGAATCCACACACGGGTTTAACTCTGGAAGTTGAGTGCACACATTGACAACCGTTCTGTTAGATAGCTGCGTTTTGGATTTAGAAGCAGATATTTCCCTGTGCTTACTGCTGTTTCTTCCATATGCCGGTAATGGGCTGAAAACGCCTGTTTTGGGACTCTGCAGAGAAAGTGTTTGCAGACTGCTGAATCCACCCACGGGTTTAACTCTGGAAGTTGAGTGCACACATTGACAACCGTTCTGTTAGATAGCTGCGTTTTGGGTTTAGAAGCAGATATTTCCCTGTGCTTACTGCTGTTTCTTCCATATGCCGGTAATGGGCTGAAAACGCCTGTTTTGGGACTCTGCAGAGAAAGTGTTTGCAGACTGCTGAATCCACACACGGGTTTAACTCTGGAAGTTGAGTGCACACATTGACAACCGTTCTGTTAGATAGCTGCGTTTTGGATTTAGAAGCAGATATTTCCCTGTGCTTACTGCTGTTTCTTCCATATGCCGGTAATGGGCTGAAAACGCCTGTTTTGGGACTCTGCAGAGAAAGTGTTTGCAGACTGCTGAATCCACACACGGGTTTAACTCTGGAAGTTGAGTGCACACATTGACAACCGTTCTGTTAGATAGCTGCGTTTTGGATTTAGAAGCAGATATTTCCCTGTGCTTACTGCTGTTTCTTCCATATGCCGGTAATGGGCTGAAAACGCCTGTTTTGGGACTCTGCAGAGAAAGAGTTTGCAGACTGCTGAATCCACCCACGGGTTTAACTCTGGAAGTTGAGTGCACACATTGACAACCGTTCTGTTAGATAGCTGCGTTTTGGATTTAGAAGCAGATATTTCCCTGTGCTTACTGCTGTTTCTTCCATATGCCGGTAATGGGCTGAAAACGCCTGTTTTGGGACTCTGCAGAGAAAGTGTTTGCAGACTGCTGAATCCACCCACGGGTTTAACTCTGGAAATTGAGTGCACACATTGACAACCGTTCTGTTAGATAGCTGCGTTTTGGATTTAGAAGCAGATATTTCCCTGTGCTTACTGCTGTTTCTTCCATATGCCGGTAATGGGCTGAAAACGCCTGTTTTGGGACTCTGCACAGAAAGTGTTTGCAGACTGCTGAATCCACCCACGGGTTTAACTCTGGAAGTTGAGTGCACACATTGACAACCGTTCTGTTAGATAGCTGCGTTTTGGATTTAGAAGCAGATATTTCCCTGTGCTTACTGCTGTTTCTTCCATATGCCGGTAATGGGCTGAAAACGCCTGTTTTGGGACTCTGCAGAGAAAGTGTTTGCAGACTGCTGAATCCACCCACGGGTTTAACTCTGGAAGTTGAGTGCACACATTGACAACCGTTCTGTTAGATAGCTGCGTTTTGGATTTAGAAGCAGATATTTCCCTGTGCTTACTGCTGTTTCTTCCATATGCCGGTAATGGGCTGAAAACGCCTGTTTTGGGACTCTGCAGAGAAAGTGTTTGCAGACTGCTGAATCCACCCACGGGTTTAACTCTGGAAGTTGAGTGCACACATTGACAACCGTTCTGTTAGATAGCTGCGTTTTGGGTTTAGAAGCAGATATTTCCCTGTGCTTACTGCTGTTTCTTCCATATGCCGGTAATGGGCTGAAAACGCCTGTTTTGGGACTCTGCAGAGAAAGTGTTTGCAGACTGCTGAATCCACACACGGGTTTAACTCTGGAAGTTGAGTGCACACATTGACAACCGTTCTGTTAGATAGCTGCGTTTTGGATTTAGAAGCAGATATTTCCCTGTGCTTACTGCTGTTTCTTCCATATGCCGGTAATGGGCTGAAAACGCCTGTTTTGGGACTCTGCAGAGAAAGTGTTTGCAGACTGCTGAATCCACACACGGGTTTAACTCTGGAAGTTGAGTGCACACATTGACAACCGTTCTGTTAGATAGCTGCGTTTTGGATTTAGAAGCAGATATTTCCCTGTGCTTACTGCTGTTTCTTCCATATGCCGGTAATGGGCTGAAAAACGCCTGTTTTGGGACTCTGCAGAGAAAGAGTTTGCAGACTGCTGAATCCACCCACGGGTTTAACTCTGGAAGTTGAGTGCACACATTGACAACCGTTCTGTTAGATAGCTGCGTTTTGGATTTAGAAGCAGATATTTCCCTGTGCTTACTGCTGTTTCTTCCATATGCCGGTAATGGGCTGAAAACGCCTGTTTTGGGACTCTGCAGAGAAAGTGTTTGCAGACTGCTGAATCCACCCACGGGTTTAACTCTGGAAATTGAGTGCACACATTGACAACCGTTCTGTTAGATAGCTGCGTTTTGGATTTAGAAGCAGATATTTCCCTGTGCTTACTGCTGTTTCTTCCATATGCCGGTAATGGGCTGAAAACGCCTGTTTTGGGACTCTGCACAGAAAGTGTTTGCAGACTGCTGAATCCACCCACGGGTTTAACTCTGGAAGTTGAGTGCACACATTGACAACCGTTCTGTTAGATAGCTGCGTTTTGGATTTAGAAGCAGATATTTCCCTGTGCTTACTGCTGTTTCTTCCATATGCCGGTAATGGGCTGAAAACGCCTGTTTTGGGACTCTGCAGAGAAAGTGTTTGCAGACTGCTGAATCCACCCACGGGTTTAACTCTGGAAGTTGAGTGCACACATTGACAACCGTTCTGTTAGATAGCTGCGTTTTGGATTTAGAAGCAGATATTTCCCTGTGCTTACTGCTGTTTCTTCCATATGCCGGTAATGGGCTGAAAACGCCTGTTTTGGGACTCTGCAGAGAAAGTGTTTGCAGACTGCTGAATCCTCCCACGGGTTTAACTCTGGAAGTTGAGTGCACACATTGACAACCGTTCTGTTAGATAGCTGCGTTTTGGATTTAGAAGCAGATATTTCCCTGTGCTTACTGCTGTTTCTTCCATATGCCGGTAATGGGCTGAAAACGCCTGTTTTGGGACTCTGCAGAGAAAGTGTTTGCAGACTGCTGAATCCACACACGGGTTTAACTCTGGAAGTTGAGTGCACACATTGACAACCGTTCTGTTAGATAGCTGCGTTTTGGATTTAGAAGCAGATATTTCCCTGTGCTTACTGCTGTTTCTTCCATATGCCGGTAATGGGCTGAAAACGCCTGTTTTGGGACTCTGCAGAGAAAGTGTTTGCAGACTGCTGAATCCACCCACGGGTTTAACTCTGGAAGTTGAGTGCACACATTGACAACCGTTCTGTTAGATAGCTGCGTTTTGGATTTAGAAGCAGATATTTCCCTGTGCTTACTGCTGTTTCTTCCATATGCCGGTAATGGGCTGAAAACGCCTGTTTTGGGACTCTGCAGAGAAAGTGTTTGCAGACTGCTGAATCCACACACGGGTTTAACTCTGGAAGTTGAGTGCACACATTGACAACCGTTCTGTTAGATAGCTGCGTTTTGGATTTAGAAGCAGATATTTCCCTGTGCTTACTGCTGTTTCTTCCATATGCCAGTAATGGGCTGAAAACGCCTGTTTTGGGACTCTGCAGAGAAAGTGTTTGCAGACTGCTGAATCCACCCACGGGTTTAACTCTGGAAGTTGAGTGCACACATTGACAACCGTTCTGTTAGATAGCTGCGTTTTGGATTTAGAAGCAGATATTTCCCTGTGCTTACTGCTGTTTCTTCCATATGCCGGTAATGGGCTGAAAACGCCTGTTTTGGGACTCTGCACAGAAAGTGTTTGCAGACTGCTGAATCCACACACGGGTTTAACTCTGGAAGTTGAGTGCACACATTGACAACCGTTCTGTTAGATAGCTGCGTTTTGGGTTTAGAAGCAGATATTTCCCTGTGCTTACTGCTGTTTCTTCCATATGCCGGTAATGGGCTGAAAACGCCTGTTTTGGGACTCTGCAGAGAAAGTGTTTGCAGACTGCTGAATCCACACACGGGTTTAACTCTGGAAGTTGAGTGCACACATTGACAACCGTTCTGTTAGATAGCTGCTTTTTGGATTTAGAAGCAGATATTTCCCTGTGCTTACTGCTGTTTCTTCCATATGCCGGTAATGGGCTGAAAACGCCTGTTTTGGGACTCTGCAGAGAAAGTGTTTGCAGACTGCTGAATCCACACACGGGTTTAACTCTGGAAGTTGAGTGCACACATTGATAACCGTTCTGTTAGATAGCTGCGTTTTGGATTTAGAAGCAGATATTTCCCTGTGCTTACTGCTGTTTCTTCCATATGCCGGTAATGGGCTGAAAACGCCTGTTTTGGGACTCTGCAGAGAAAGTGTTTGCAGACTGCTGAATCCACACACGGGTTTAACTCTGGAAGTTGAGTGCACACATTGACAACCGTTCTGTTAGATAGCTGCGTTTTGGATTTAGAAGCAGATATTTCCCTGTGCTTACTGCTGTTTCTTCCATATGCCGGTAATGGGCTGAAAACGCCTGTTTTGGGACTCTGCAGAGAAAGTGTTTGCAGACTGCTGAATCCACACACGGGTTTAACTCTGGAAGTTGAGTGCACACATTGACAACCGTTCTGTTAGATAGCTGCGTTTTGGATTTAGAAGCAGATATTTCCCTGTGCTTACTGCTGTTTCTTCCATATGCCGGTAATGGGCTGAAAACGCCTGTTTTGGGACTCTGCAGAGAAAGTGTTTGCAGACTGCTGAATCCACACACGGGTTTAACTCTGGAAGTTGAGTGCACACATTGACAACCGTTCTGTTAGATAGCTGCGTTTTGGATTTAGAAGCAGATATTTCCCTGTGCTTACTGCTGTTTCTTCCATATGCCGGTAATGGGCTGAAAACGCCTCTTTTGGGACTCTGCAGAGAAAGTGTTTGCAGACTGCTGAATCCACACACGGGTTTAACTCTGGAAGTTGAGTGCACACATTGACAACCGTTCTGTTAGATAGCTGCGTTTTGGATTTAGAAGCAGATATTTCCCTGTGCTTACTGCTGTTTCTTCCATATGCCGGTAATGGGCTAAAAACGCCTGTTTTGGGACTCTGCAGAGAAAGTGTTTGCAGACTGCTGAATCCACCCACGGGTTTAACTCTGGAAGTTGAGTGCACACATTGACAACCGTTCTGTTAGATAGCTGCGTTTTGGATTTAGAAGCAGATATTTCCCTGTGCTTACTGCTGTTTCTTCCATATGCCGGTAATGGGCTGAAAACGCCTGTTTTGGGACTCTGCAGAGAAAGTGTTTGCAGACTGCTGAATCCACACACGGGATTAACTCTGGAAGTTGAGTGCACACATTGACAACCGTTCTGTTAGATAGCTGCGTTTTGGGTTTAGAAGCAGATATTTCCCTGTGCTTACTGCTGTTTCTTCCATATGCCGGTAATGGGCTGAAAACACCTGTTTTGGGACTCTGCAGAGAAAGTGTTTGCAGACTGCTGAATCCACACACAGGTTTATCTCTGGAAGTTGAGAGCACACATTGACAACCGTTCTGTTAGATAGCTGCGTTTTGGATTTAGAAGCAGATATTTCCCTGTGCTTACTGCTGTTTCTTCCATATGCCGGTAATGGGCTGAAAACGCCTGTTTTGGGACTCTGCAGAGAAAGTGTTTGCAGACTGCTGAATCCACCCACGGGTTTAACTCTGGAAGTTGAGTGCACACATTGACAACCGTTCTGTTAGATAGCTGCGTTTTGGATTTAGAAGCAGATATTTCCCTGTGCTTACTGCTGTTTCTTCCATATGCCGGTAATGGGCTGAAAACGCCTGTTTTGGGACTCTGCAGAGAAAGTGTTTGCAGACTGCTGAATCCACACACGGGTTTAACTCTGGAAGTTGAGTGCACACATTGACAACCGTTCTGTTAGATAGCTGCGTTTTGGATTTAGAAGCAGATATTTCCCTGTGCTTACTGCTGTTTCTTCCATATGCCGGTAATGGGCTGAAAACGCCTGTTTTGGGACTCTGCAGAGAAAGTGTTTGCAGACTGCTGAATCCACACACGGGTTTAACTCTGGAAGTTGAGTGCACACATTGACAACCGTTCTGTTAGATAGCTGCGTTTTGGATTTAGAAGCAGATATTTCCCTGTGCTTACTGCTGTTTCTTCCATATGCCGGTAATGGGCTGAAAACGCCTGTTTTGGGACTCTGCAGAGAAAGTGTTTGCAGACTGCTGAATCCACACACGGGTTTAACTCTGGAAGTTGAGTGCACACATTGACAACCGTTCTGTTAGATAGCTGCGTTTTGGATTTAGAAGCAGATATTTCCCTGTGCTTACTGCTGTTTCTTCCATATGCCGGTAATGGGCTGAAAACGCCTGTTTTGGGACTCTGCAGAGAAAGTGTTTGCAGACTGCTGAATCCACCCACGGGTTTAACTCTGGAAGTTGAGTGCACACATTGACAACCGTTCTGTTAGATAGCTGCGTTTTGGATTTAGAAGCAGATATTTCCCTGTGCTTACTGCTGTTTCTTCCATATGCCGGTAATGGGCTGAAAACGCCTGTTTTGGGACTCTGCAGAGAAAGTGTTTGCAGACTGCTGAATCCACACACGGGTTTAACTCTGGAAGTTGAGTGCACACATTGACAACCGTTCTGTTAGATAGCTGCGTTTTGGATTTAGAAGCAGATATTTCCCTGTGCTTACTGCTGTTTCTTCCATATGCCGGTAATGGGCTGAAAACCCCTGTTTTGGGACTCTGCACAGAAAGTGTTTGCAGACTGCTGAATCCACACACGGGTTTAACTCTGGAAGTTGAGTGCACACATTGACAACCGTTCTGTTAGATAGCTGCGTTTTGGATTTAGAAGCAGATATTTCCCTGTGCTTACTGCTGTTTCTTCCATATGCCGGTAATGGGCTGAAAACGCCTGTTTTGGGACTCTGCAGAGAAAGTGTTTGCAGACTGCTGAATCCACACACGGGTTTAACTCTGGAAGTTGAGTGCACACATTGACAACCGTTCTGTTAGATAGCTGCGTTTTGGATTTAGAAGCAGATATTTCCCTGTGCTTACTGCTGTTTCTTCCATATGCCGGTAATGGGCTGAAAACGCCTGTTTTGGGACTCTGCAGAGAAAGTGTTTGCAGACTGCTGAATCCACACACGGGTTTAACTCTGGAAGTTGAGTGCACACATTGACAACCGTTCTGTTAGATAGCTGCGTTTTGGATTTAGAAGCAGATATTTCCCTGTGCTTACTGCTGTTTCTTCCATATGCCGGTAATGGGCTGAAAACGCCTCTTTTGGGACTCTGCAGAGAAAGTGTTTGCAGACTGCTGAATCCACACACGGGTTTAACTCTGGAAGTTGAGTGCACACATTGACAACCGTTCTGTTAGATAGCTGCGTTTTGGATTTAGAAGCAGATATTTCCCTGTGCTTACTGCTGTTTCTTCCATATGCCGGTAATGGGCTGAAAACGCCTGTTTTGGGACTCTGCAGAGAAAGTGTTTGCAGACTGCTGAATCCACCCACGGGTTTAACTCTGGAAGTTGAGTGCACACATTGACAACCGTTCTGTTAGATAGCTGCGTTTTGGATTTAGAAGCAGATATTTCCCTGTGCTTACTGCTGTTTCTTCCATATGCCGGTAATGGGCTGAAAACGCCTGTTTTGGGACTCTGCAGAGAAAGTGTTTGCAGACTGCTGAATCCACACACGGGATTAACTCTGGAAGTTGAGTGCACACATTGACAACCGTTCTGTTAGATAGCTGCGTTTTGGGTTTAGAAGCAGATATTTCCCTGTGCTTACTGCTGTTTCTTCCATATGCCGGTAATGGGCTGAAAACGCCTGTTTTGGGACTCTGCAGAGAAAGTGTTTGCAGACTGCTGAATCCACACACAGGTTTATCTCTGGAAGTTGAGAGCACACATTGAAAACCGTTCTGTTAGATAGCTGCGTTTTGGATTTAGAAGCAGATATTTCCCTGTGCTTACTGCTGTTTCTTCCATATGCCGGTAATGGGCTGAAAACGCCTGTTTTGGGACTCTGCAGAGAAAGTGTTTGCAGACTGCTGAATCCACACACGGGTTTAACTCTGGAAGTTGAGTGCACACATTGACAACCGTTCTGTTAGATAGCTGCGTTTTGGATTTAGAAGCAGATATTTCCCTGTGCTTACTGCTGTTTCTTCCATATGCCGGTAATGGGCTGAAAACGCCTGTTTTGGGACTCTGCAGAGAAAGTGTTTGCAGACTGCTGAATCCACACACGGGTTTAACTCTGGAAGTTGAGTGCACACATTGACAACCGTTCTGTTAGATAGCTGCGTTTTGGATTTAGAAGCAGATATTTCCCTGTGCTTACTGCTGTTTCTTCCATATGCCGGTAATGGGCTGAAAACGCCTGTTTTGGGACTCTGCAGAGAAAGTGTTTGCAGACTGCTGAATCCACACACGGGTTTAACTCTGGAAGTTGAGTGCACACATTGACAACCGTTCTGTTAGATAGCTGCGTTTTGGGTTTAGAAGCAGATATTTCCCTGTGCTTACTGCTGTTTCTTCCATATGCCGGTAATGGGCTGAAAACGCCTGTTTTGGGACTCTGCAGAGAAAGTGTTTGCAGACTGCTGAATCCACACACGGGTTTAACTCTGGAAGTTGAGTGCACACATTGACAACCGTTCTGTTAGATAGCTGCGTTTTGGATTTAGAAGCAGATATTTCCCTGTGCTTACTGCTGTTTCTTCCATATGCCGGTAATGGGCTGAAAACGCCTGTTTTGGGACTCTGCAGAGAAAGTGTTTGCAGACTGCTGAATCCACCCACGGGTTTAACTCTGGAAGTTGAGTGCACACATTGACAACCGTTCTGTTAGATAGCTGCGTTTTGGATTTAGAAGCAGATATTTCCCTGTGCTTACTGCTGTTTCTTCCATATGCCGGTAATGGGCTGAAAACGCCTGTTTTGGGACTCTGCAGAGAAAGTGTTTGCAGACTGCTGAATCCACACACGGGTTTAACTCTGGAAGTTGAGTGCACACATTGACAACCGTTCTGTTAGATAGCTGCGTTTTGGATTTAGAAGCAGATATTTCCCTGTGCTTACTGCTGTTTCTTCCATATGCCGGTAATGGGCTGAAAACGCCTGTTTTGGGACTCTGCAGAGAAAGTGTTTGCAGACTGCTGAATCCACAC
This sequence comes from Aotus nancymaae, assembly GCF_030222135.1. Classification (NCBI taxonomy): domain Eukaryota; kingdom Metazoa; phylum Chordata; class Mammalia; order Primates; family Aotidae; genus Aotus; species Aotus nancymaae. The sequence continues at coordinate 14,218 of NW_026988860.1, forward strand.
ACGGGTTTAACTCTGGAAGTTGAGTGCACACATTGACAACCGTTCTGTTAGATAGCTGCGTTTTGGATTTAGAAGCAGATATTTCCCTGTGCTTACTGCTGTTTCATCCATATGCCGGTAATGGGCTGAAAACGCCTGTTTTGGGACTCTGCAGAGAAAGTGTTTGCAGACTGCTGAATCCACACACGGGTTTAACTCTGGAAGTTGAGTGCACACATTGACAACCGTTCTGTTAGATAGCTGCGTTTTGGATTTAGAAGCAGATATTTCCCTGTGCTTACTGCTGTTTCTTCCATATGCCGGTAATGGGCTGAAAACGCCTGTTTTGGGACTCTGCAGAGAAAGTGTTTGCAGACTGCTGAATCCACACACGGGTTTAACTCTGGAAGTTGAGTGCACACATTGACAACCGTTCTGTTAGATAGCTGCGTTTTGGATTTAGAAGCAGATATTTCCCTGTGCTTACTGCTGTTTCTTCCATATGCCGGTAATGGGCTGAAAACGCCTGTTTTGGGACTCTGCAGAGAAAGTGTTTGCAGACTGCTGAATCCACCAACGGGTTTAACTCTGGAAGTTGAGTGCACACATTGACAACCGTTCTGTTAGATAGCTGCGTTTTGGATTTAGAAGCAGATATTTCCCTGTGCTTACTGCTGTTTCTTCCATATGCCGGTAATGGGCTGAAAACGCCTGTTTTGGGACTCTGCAGAGAAAGTGTTTGCAGACTGCTGAATCCACCCACGGGTTTAACTCTGGAAGTTGAGTGCACACATTGACAACCGTTCTGTTAGATAGCTGCGTTTTGGATTTAGAAGCAGATATTTCCCTGTGCTTACTGCTGTTTCTTCCATATGCCGGTAATGGGCTGAAAACGCCTGTTTTGGGACTCTGCAGAGAAAGTGTTTGCAGACTGCTGAATCCACCCACGGGTTTAACTCTGGAAGTTGAGTGCACACATTGACAACCGTTCTGTTAGATAGCTGCGTTTTGGATTTAGAAGCAGATATTTCCCTGTGCTTACTGCTGTTTCTTCCATATGCCGGTAATGGGCTGAAAACGCCTGTTTTGGGACTCTGCAGAGAAAGTGTTTGCAGACTGCTGAATCCACCCACGGGTTTAACTCTGGAAGTTGAGTGCACACATTGACAACCGTTCTGTTAGATAGCTGCGTTTTGGATTTAGAAGCAGATATTTCCCTGTGCTTACTGCTGTTTCTTCCATATGCCGGTAATGGGCTGAAAACGCCTGTTTTGGGACTCTGCAGAGAAAGTGTTTGCAGACTGCTGAATCCACCCACGGGTTTAACTCTGGAAGTTGAGTGCACACATTGACAACCGTTCTGTTAGATAGCTGCGTTTTGGATTTAGAAGCAGATATTTCCCTGTGCTTACTGCTGTTTCTTCCATATGCCGGTAATGGGCTGAAAACGCCTGTTTTGGGACTCTGCAGAGAAAGTGTTTGCAGACTGCTGAATCCACCCACGGGTTTAACTCTGGAAGTTGAGTGCACACATTGACAACCGTTCTGTTAGATAGCTGCGTTTTGGATTTAGAAGCAGATATTTCCCTGTGCTTACTGCTGTTTCTTCCATATGCCGGTAATGGGCTGAAAACGCCTGTTTTGGGACTCTGCAGAGAAAGTGTTTGCAGACTGCTGAATCCACACACGGGTTTAACTCTGGAAGTTGAGTGCACACATTGAAAACCGTTCTGTTAGATAGCTGCGTTTTGGGTTTAGAAGCAGATATTTCCCTGTGCTTACTGCTGTTTCTTCCTTATGCCGGTAATGGGCTGAAAACGCCTGTTTTGGGACTCTGCAGAGAAAGTGTTTGCAGACTGCTGAATCCACACACGGGTTTAACTCTGGAAGTTGAGTGCACACATTGACAACCGTTCTGTTAGATAGCTGCGTTTTGGATTTAGAAGCAGATATTTCCCTGTGCTTACTGCTGTTTCTTCCATATGCCGGTAATGGGCTGAAAACGCCTGTTTTGGGACTCTGCAGAGAAAGTGTTTGCAGACTGCTGAATCCACACACGGGTTTAACTCTGGAAGTTGAGTGCACACATTGACAACCGTTCTGTTAGATAGCTGCGTTTTGGATTTAGAAGCAGATATTTCCCTGTGCTTACTGCTGTTTCTTCCATATGCCGGTAATGGGCTGAAAACGCCTGTTTTGGGACTCTGCAGAGAAAGTGTTTGCAGACTGCTGAATCCACACACGGGTTTAACTCTGGAAGTTGAGTGCACACATTGACAACCGTTCTGTTAGATAGCTGCGTTTTGGATTTAGAAGCAGATATTTCCCTGTGCTTACTGCTGTTTCTTCCATATGCCGGTAATGGGCTGAAAACGCCTGTTTTGGGACTCTGCAGAGAAAGTGTTTGCAGACTGCTGAATCCACACACGGGTTTAACTCTGGAAGTTGAGTGCACACATTGACAACCGTTCTGTTAGATAGCTGCGTTTTGGGTTTAGAAGCAGATATTTCCCTGTGCTTACTGCTGTTTCTTCCATATGCCGGTAATGGGCTGAAAACGCCTGTTTTGGGACTCTGCAGAGAAAGTGTTTGCAGACTGCTGAATCCACACACGGGTTTAACTCTGGAAGTTGAGTGCACACATTGACAACCGTTCTGTTAGATAGCTGCGTTTTGGATTTAGAAGCAGATATTTCCCTGTGCTTACTGCTGTTTCTTCCATATGCCGGTAATGGGCTGAAAACGCCTGTTTTGGGACTCTGCAGAGAAAGTGTTTGCAGACTGCTGAATCCACACACGGGTTTAACTCTGGAAGTTGAGTGCACACATTGACAACCGTTCTGTTAGATAGCTGCGTTTTGGATTTAGAAGCAGATATTTCCCTGTGCTTACTGCTGTTTCTTCCATATGCCGGTAATGGGCTGAAAACGCCTGTTTTGGGACTCTGCAGAGAAAGTGTTTGCAGACTGCTGAATCCACACACGGGTTTAACTCTGGAAGTTGAGTGCACACATTGACAACCGTTCTGTTAGATAGCTGCGTTTTGGATTTAGAAGCAGATATTTCCCTGTGCTTACTGCTGTTTCTTCCATATGCCGGTAATGGGCTGAAAACGCCTGTTTTGGGACTCTGCACAGAAAGTGTTTGCAGACTGCTGAATCCACACACGGGTTTAACTCTGGAAGTTGAGTGCACACATTGACAACCGTTCTGTTAGATAGCTGCGTTTTGGATTTAGAAGCAGATATTTCCCTGTGCTTACTGCTGTTTCTTCCATATGCCGGTAATGGGCTGAAAACGCCTGTTTTGGGACTCTGCAGAGAAAGTGTTTGCAGACTGCTGAATCCACACACGGGTTTAACTCTGGAAGTTGAGTGCACACATTGACAACCGTTCTGTTAGATAGCTGCGTTTTGGATTTAGAAGCAGATATTTCCCTGTGCTTACTGCTGTTTCTTCCATATGCCGGTAATGGGCTGAAAACGCCTGTTTTGGGACTCTGCACAGAAAGTGTTTGCAGACTGCTGAATCCACACACGGGTTTAACTCTGGAAGTTGAGTGCACACATTGACAACCGTTCTGTTAGATAGCTGCGTTTTGGATTTAGAAGCAGATATTTCCCTGTGCTTACTGCTGTTTCTTCCATATGCCGGTAATGGGCTGAAAACGCCTGTTTTGGGACTCTGCAGAGAAAGTGTTTGCAGACTGCTGAATCCACACACGGGTTTAACTCTGGAAGTTGAGTGCACACATTGACAACCGTTCTGTTAGATAACTGCGTTTTGGATTTAGAAGCAGATATTTCCCTGTGCTTACTGCTGTTTCTTCCATATGGCGGTAATGGGCTGAAAACGCCTGTTTTGGGACTCTGCACAGAAAGTGTTTGCAGACTGCTGAATCCACACACGGGTTTAACTCTGGAAGTTGAGTGCACACATTGACAACCGTTCTGTTAGATAGCTGCGTTTTGGATTTAGAAGCAGATATTTCCCTGTGCTTACTGCTGTTTCTTCCATATGCCGGTAATGGGCTGAAAACGCCTGTTTTGGGACTCTGCAGAGAAAGTGTTTGCAGACTGCTGAATCCACACACGGGTTTAACTCTGGAAGTTGAGTGCACACATTGACAACCGTTCTGTTAGATAGCTGCGTTTTGGATTTAGAAGCAGATATTTCCCTGTGCTTACTGCTGTTTCTTCCATATGCCGGTAATGGGCTGAAAACGCCTGTTTTGGGACTCTGCAGAGAAAGTGTTTGCAGACTGCTGAATCCACACACGGGTTTAACTCTGGAAGTTGAGTGCACACATTGACAACCGTTCTGTTAGATAGCTGCGTTTTGGATTTAGAAGCAGATATTTCCCTGTGCTTACTGCTGTTTCTTCCATATGCCGGTAATGGGCTGAAAACGCCTGTTTTGGGACTCTGCAGAGAAAGTGTTTGCAGACTGCTGAATCCACACACGGGTTTAACTCTGGAAGTTGAGTGCACACATTGACAACCGTTCTGTTAGATAGCTGCGTTTTGGATTTAGAAGCAGATATTTCCCTGTGCTTACTGCTGTTTCTTCCATATGCCGGTAATGGGCTGAAAACGCCTGTTTTGGGACTCTGCAGAGAAAGTGTTTGCAGACTGCTGAATCCACACACGGGTTTAACTCTGGAAGTTGAGTGCACACATTGACAACCGTTCTGTTAGATAGCTGCGTTTTGGATTTAGAAGCAGATATTTCCCTGTGCTTACTGCTGTTTCTTCCATATGCCGGTAATGGGCTGAAAACGCCTGTTTTGGGACTCTGCAGAGAAAGTGTTTGCAGACTGCTGAATCCACCCACGGGTTTAACTCTGGAAGTTGAGTGCACACATTGACAACCGTTCTGTTAGATAGCTGCGTTTTGGGTTTAGAAGCAGATATTTCCCTGTGCTTACTGCTGTTTCTTCCATATGCCGGTAATGGGCTGAAAACGCCTGTTTTGGGACTCTGCAGAGAAAGTGTTTGCAGACTGCTGAATCCACACACAGGTTTAACTCTGGAAGTTGAGTGCACACATTGACAACCGTTCTGTTAGATAGCTGCGTTTTGGATTTAGAAGCAGATATTTCCCTGTGCTTACTGCTGTTTCTTCCATATGCCGGTAATGGGCTGAAAACGCCTGTTTTGGGACTCTGCAGAGAAAGTGTTTGCAGACTGCTGAATCCACCCACGGGTTTAACTCTGGAAGTTGAGTGCACACATTGACAACCGTTCTGTTAGATAGCTGCGTTTTGGATTTAGAAGCAGATATTTCCCTGTGCTTACTGCTGTTTCTTCCATATGCCGGTAATGGGCTGAAAACGCCTGTTTTGGGACTCTGCAGAGAAAGTGTTTGCAGACTGCTGAATCCACACACGGGTTTAACTCTGGAAGTTGAGTGCACACAATGACAACCGTTCTGTTAGATAGCTGCGTTTTGGATTTAGAAGCAGATATTTCCCTGTGCTTACTGCTGTTTCTTCCATATGCCGGTAATGGGCTGAAAACGCCTGTTTTGGGACTCTGCAGAGAAAGTGTTTGCAGACTGCTGAATCCACACACGGGTTTAACTCTGGAAGTTGAGTGCACACATTGACAACCGTTCTGTTAGATAGCTGCGTTTTGGATTTAGAAGCAGATATTTCCCTGTGCTTACTGCTGTTTCTTCCATATGCCGGTAATGGACTGAAAACGCCTGTTTTGGGACTCTGCAGAGAAAGTGTTTGCAGACTGCTGAATCCACACACGGGTTTAACTCTGGAAGTTGAGTGCACACATTGACAACCGTTCTGTTAGATAGCTGCGTTTTGGATTTAGAAGCAGATATTTCCCTGTGCTTACTGCTGTTTCTTCCATATGCCGGTAATGGGCTGAAAACGCCTGTTTTGGGACTCTGCAGAGAAAGTGTTTGCAGACTGCTGAATCCACACACGGGTTTAACTCTGGAAGTTGAGTGCACACATTGACAACCGTTCTGTTAGATAGCTGCGTTTTGGATTTAGAAGCAGATATTTCCCTGTGCTTACTGCTGTTTCTTCCATATGCCGGTAATGGGCTGAAAACGCCTGTTTTGGGACTCGGCAGAGAAAGTGTTTGCAGACTGCTGAATCCACACACGGGTTTAACTCTGGAAGTTGAGTGCACACATTGACAACCGTTCTGTTAGATAGCTGCGTTTTGGATTTAGAAGCAGATATTTCCCTGTGCTTACTGCTGTTTCTTCCATATGCCGGTAATGGGCTGAAAACGCCTGTTTTGGGACTCTGCACAGAAAGTGTTTGCAGACTGCTGAATCCACACACGGGTTTAACTCTGGAAGTTGAGTGCACACATTGACAACCATTCTGTTTGATAGCTGCGTTTTGGGTTTAGAAGCAGATATTTCCCTGTGCTTACTGCTGTTTCTTCCATATGCCGGTAATGGGCTGAAAACGCCTGTTTTGGGACTCTGCAGAGAAAGTGTTTGCAGACTGCTGAATCCACACACGGGTTTAACTCTGGAAGTTGAGTGCACACATTGACAACCGTTCTGTTAGATAGCTGCGTTTTGGATTTAGAAGCAGATATTTCCCTGTGCTTACTGCTGTTTCTTCCATATGCCGGTAATGGGCTGAAAACGCCTGTTTTGGGACTCTGCAGAGAAAGTGTTTGCAGACTGCTGAATCCACACACGGGTTTAACTCTGGAAGTTGAGTGCACACATTGACAACCGTTCTGTTAGATAGCTGCGTTTTGGATTTAGAAGCAGATATTTCCCTGTGCTTACTGCTGTTTCTTCCATATGCCGGTAATGGGCTGAAAACGCCTGTTTTGGGACTCTGCAGAGAAAGTGTTTGCAGACTGCTGAATCCACACACGGGTTTAACTCTGGAAGTTGAGTGCACACATTGACAACCGTTCTGTTAGATAGCTGCGTTTTGGATTTAGAAGCAGATATTTCCCTGTGCTTACTGCTGTTTCTTCCATATGCCGGTAATGGGCTGAAAACGCCTGTTTTGGGACTCTGCACAGAAAGTGTTTGCAGACTGCTGAATCCACACACGGGTTTAACTCTGGAAGTTGAGTGCACACATTGACAACCGTTCTGTTAGATAGCTGCGTTTTGGATTTAGAAGCAGGTATTTCCCTGTGCTTACTGCTGTTTCTTCCATATGCCGGTAATGGGCTGAAAACGCCTGTTTTGGGACTCTGCAGAGAAAGTGTTTGCAGACTGCTGAATCCACACACGGGTTTAACTCTGGAAGTTGAGTGCACAGATTGACAACCGCTCTGTTAGAAAGCTGCGTTTTGGATTTAGAAGCAGATATTTCCCTGTGCTTACTGCTGTTTCTTCCATATGCCGGTAATGGGCTGAAAACGCCTCTTTTGGGACTCTGCAGAGAAAGTGTTTGCAGACTGCTGAATCCACACACGGGTTTAACTCTGGAAGTTGAGTGCACACATTGACAACCGTTCTGTTAGATAGCTGCGTTTTGGATTTAGAAGCAGATATTTCCCTGTGCTTACTGCTGTTTCTTCCATATGCCGGTAATGGACTGAAAACGCCTGTTTTGGGACTCTGCAGAGAAAGTGTTTGCAGACTGCTGAATCCACCCACGGGTTTAACTCTGGAAGTTGAGTGCACACATTGGCAACCGTTCTGTTAGATAGCTGCGTTTTGGGTTTAGAAGCAGATATTTCCCTGTGCTTACTGCTGTTTCTTCCATATGCCGGTAATGGGCTGAAAACGCCTGTTTTGGGACTCTGCACAGAAAGTGTTTGCAGACTGCTGAATCCACACACGGGTTTAACTCTGGAAGTTGAGTGCACACATTGACAACCGTTCTGTTAGATAGCTGCGTTTTGGATTTAGAAGCAGATATTTCCCTGTGCTTACTGCTGTTTCTTCCATATGCCGGTAATGGGCTGAAAACGCCTGTTTTGGGACTCTGCAGAGAAAGTGTTTGCAGACTGCTGAATCCACACACGGGTTTAACTCTGGAAGTTGAGTGCACACATTGACAACCGTTCTGTTAGATAGCTGCGTTTTGGATTTAGAAGCAAATATTTCCCTGTGCTTACTGCTGTTTCTTCCATATGCCGGTAATGGGCTGAAAACGCCTGTTTTGGGACTCTGCAGAGAAAGTGTTTGCAGACTGCTGAATCCACACACGGGTTTAACTCTGGAAGTTGAGTGCACACATTGACAACCGTTCTGTTAGATAGCTGCGTTTTGGATTTAGAAGCAGATATTTCCCTGTGCTTACTGCTGTTTGTTCCATATGCCGGTAATGGGCTGAAAACGCCTGTTTTGGGACTCTGCACAGAAAGTGTTTGCAGACTGCTGAATCCACACACGGGTTTAACTCTGGAAGTTGAGTGCACACATTGACAACCGTTCTGTTAGATAGCTGCGTTTTGGATTTAGAAGCAGATATTTCCCTGTGCTTACTGCTGTTTCTTCCATATGCCGGTAATGGGCTGAAAACGCCTGTTTTGGGACTCTGCAGAGAAAGTGTTTGCAGACTGCTGAATCCACACACGGGTTTAACTCTGGAAGTTGAGTGCACACATTGACAACCGTTCTGTTAGATAGCTGCGTTTTGGATTTAGAAGCAGATATTTCCCTGTGCTTACTGCTGTTTCTTCCATATGCCGGTAATGGGCTGAAAACGCCTGTTTTGGGACTCTGCAGAGAAAGTGTTTGCAGACTGCTGAATCCACACACGGGTTTAACTCTGGAAGTTGAGTGCACACATTGACAACCGTTCTGTTAGATAGCTGCGTTTTGGGTTTAGAAGCAGATATTTCCCTGTGCTTACTGCTGTTTCTTCCATATGCCGGTAATGGGCTGAAAACGCCTGTTTTGGGACTCTGCAAAGAAAGTGTTTGCAGACTGCTGAATCCACCCACGGGTTTAACTCTGGAAGTTGAGTGCACACATTGGCAACCGTTCTGTTAGATAGCTGCGTTTTGGATTTAGAAGCAGATATTTCCCTGTGCTTACTGCTGTTTCTTCCATATGCCGGTAATGGGCTGAAAACGCCTGTTTTGGGACTCTGCACAGAAAGTGTTTGCAGACTGCTGAATCCACACACGGGTTTAACTCTGGAAGTTGAGTGCACACATTGACAACCGTTCTGTTAGATAGCTGCGTTTTGGATTTAGAAGCAGATATTTCCCTGTGCTTACTGCTGTTTCTTCCATATGCCGGTAATGGGCTGAAAACGCCTGTTTTGGGACTCTGCAGAGAAAGTGTTTGCAGACTGCTGAATCCACACACGGGTTTAACTCTGGAAGTTGAGTGCACACATTGACAACCGTTCTGTTAGATAGCTGCGTTTTGGATTTAGAAGCAGATATTTCCCTGTGCTTACTGCTGTTTCTTCCATATGCCGGTAATGGGCTGAAAACGCCTGTTTTGGGACTCTGCACAGAAAGTGTTTGCAGACTGCTGAATCCACACACGGGTTTAACTCTGGAACTTGAGTGCACACATTGACAACCGTTCTGTTAGATAGCTGCGTTTTGGATTTAGAAGCAGATATTTCCCTGTGCTTACTGCTGTTTCTTCCATATGCCGGTAATGGGCTGAAAACGCCTGTTTTGGGACTCTGCACAGAAAGTGTTTGCAGACTGCTGAATCCACACACGGGTTTAACTCTGGAAGTTGAGTGCACTTTGACAACAGTTCTGTTAGATAGCTGCGTTTTGGATTTAGAAGCAGATATTTCCCTGTGCTTACTGCTGTTTCTTCCATATGCCGGGAATGGGCTGAAAACGCCTGTTTTGGGACTCTGCACAGAAAGTGTTTGCAGACTGCTGAATCCACACACGGGTTTAACTCTGGAAGTTGAGTGCACACATTGACAACCGTTCTGTTAGATAGCTGCGTTTTGGATTTAGAAGCAGATATTTACCTGTGCTTACTGCTGTTTCTTCCATATGCCGGTAATGGGCTGAAAACGCCTGTTTTGGGACTCTGCAGAGAAAGTGTTTGCAGACTGCTGAATCCACACACGGGTTTAACTCTGGAAGTTGAGTGCACACATTGACAACCGTTCTGTTAGATAGCTGCGTTTTGGATTTAGAAGCAGATATTTCCCTGTGCTTACTGCTGTTTCTTCCATATGCCGGTAATGGGCTGAAAACGCCTGTTTTGGGACTCTGCAGAGAAAGTGTTTGCAGACTGCTGAATCCACACACGGGTTTAACTCTGGAAGTTGAGTGCACACATTGACAACCGTTCTGTTAGATAGCTGCGTTTTGGATTTAGAAGCAGATATTTCCCTGTGCTTACTGCTGTTTCTTCCATATGCCGGTAATGGGCTGAAAACGCCTGTTTTGGGACTCTGCAGAGAAAGTGTTTGCAGACTGCTGAATCCACACACGGGTTTAACTCTGGAAGTTGAGTGCACACATTGACAACCGTTCTGTTAGATAGCTGCGTTTTGGATTTAGAAGCAGATATTTCCCTGTGCTTACTGCTGTTTCTTCCATATGCCGGTAATGGGCTGAAAACGCCAGTTTTGGGACTCTGCAGAGAATGTGTTTGAAGACTGCTAAATCCACACACGGGTTTAACTCTGGAAGTTGAGTGCACACATTGACAACCTTTCTGTTAGATAGCTGCGTTTTGGATTTAGAAGCAGATATTTCCCTGTGCTTACTGCTGTTTCTTCCATATGCCGGTAATGGGCTGAAAACGCCTGTTTTGGGACTCTGCAGAGAAAGTGTTTGCAGACTGCTGAATCCACACACGGGTTTAACTCTGGAAGTTGAGTGCACACATTGACAACCGTTCTGTTAGATAGCTGCGTTTTGGATTTAGAAGCAGATATTTCCCTGTGCTTACTGCTGTTTCTTCCATATGCCGGTAATGGGCTGAAAACGCCTGTTTTGGGACTCTGCAGAGAAAGTGTTTGCAGACTGCTGAATCCACACACGGGTTTAACTCTGGAAGTTGAGTGCACACATTGACAACCGTTCTGTTAGATATCTGCGTTTTGGATTTAGAAGCAGATGTTTCCCTGTGCTTACTGCTGTTTCTTCCATATGCCGGTAATGGGCTGAAAACGCCTGTTTTGGGACTCTGCAGAGAAAGTGTTTGCAGACTGCTGAATCCACCCACGGGTTTAACTCTGGAAGTTGAGTGCACACATTGACAACCGTTCTGTTAGATAGCTGCGTTTTGGATTTAGAAGCAGATATTTCCCTGTGCTTACTGCTGTTTCTTCCATATGCCGGTAATGGGCTGAAAACGCCTGTTTTGGGACTCTGCAGAGAAAGTGTTTGCAGACTGCTGAATCCACCCACGGGTTTAACTCTGGAAGTTGAGTGCACACATTGACAACCGTTCTGTTAGATAGCTGCGTTTTGGATTTAGAAGCAGATATTTCCCTGTGCTTACTGCTGTTTCTTCCATATGCCGGTAATGGGCTGAAAACGCCTGTTTTGGGACTCTGCAGAGAAAGTGTTTGCAGACTGCTGAATCCACACACGGGTTTAACTCTGGAAGTTGAGTGCACACATTGACAACCGTTCTGTTAGATAGCTGCGTTTTGGATTTAGAAGCAGATATTTCCCTGTGCTTACTGCTGTTTCTTCCATATGCCGGTAATGGGCTGAAAACGCCTGTTTTGGGACTCTGCAGAGAAAGTGTTTGCAGACTGCTGAATCCACACACGGGTTTAACTCTGGAAGTTGAGTGCACACATTGACAACCGTTCTGTTAGATAGCTGCGTTTTGGATTTAGAAGCAGATATTTCCCTGTGCTTACTGCTGTTTCTTCCATATGCCGGTAATGGGCTGAAAACGCCTGTTTTGGGACTCTGCAGAGAAAGTGTTTGCAGACTGCTGAATCCACACACGGGTTTAACTCTGGAAGTTGAGTGCACACATTGACAACCGTTCTGTTAGATAGCTGCGTTTTGGATTTAGAAGCAGATATTTCCCTGTGCTTACTGCTGTTTCTTCCATATGCCGGTAATGGGCTGAAAACGCCTGTTTTGGGACTCTGCAGAGAAAGTGTTTGCAGACTGCTGAATCCACACACGGGTTTAACTCTGGAATTTGAGTGCACACATTGACAACCGTTCTGTTAGATAGCTGCGTTTTGGATTTAGAAGCAGATATTTCCCTGTGCTTACTGCTGTTTCTTCCATATGCCGGTAATGGGCTGAAAACGCCTGTTTTGGGACTCTGCAGAGAAAGTGTTTGCAGACTGCTGAATCCACACACGGGTTTAACTCTGGAAGTTGAGTGCACACATTGACAACCGTTCTGTTAGATAGCTGCGTTTTGGATTTAGAAGCAGATATTTCCCTGTGCTTACTGCTGTTTCTTCCATATGCCGGTAATGGGCTGAAAACGCCTGTTTTGGGACTCTGCAGAGAAAGTGTTTGCAGACTGCTGAATCCACACACGGGTTTAACTCTGGAAGTTGAGTGCACACATTGACAACCGTTCTGTTAGATAGCTGCGTTTTGGATTTAGAAGCAGATATTTCCCTGTGCTTACTGCTGTTTCTTCCATATGCCGGTAATGGGCTGAAAACGCCTGTTTTGGGACTCTGCAGAGAAAGTGTTTGCAGACTGCTGTATTCACCCACGGGTTTAACTCTGGAAGTTGAGTGCACACATTGACAACCGTTCTGTTAGATAGCTGCGTTTTGGATTTAGAAGCAGATATTTCCCTGTGCTTACTGCTGTTTCTTCCATATGCCGGTAATGGGCTGAAAACGCCAGTTTTGGGACTCTGCAGAGAAAGTGTTTGCAGACTGCTGAATCCACACACGGGTTTAACTCTGGAAGTTGAGTGCACACATTGACAACCGTTCTGTTAGATAGCTGCGTTTTGGATTTAGAAGCAGATATTTCCCTGTGCTTACTGCTGTTTCTTCCATATGCCGGTAATGGGCTGAAAACGCCTGTTTTGGGACTCTGCAGAGAAAGTGTTTGCAGACTGCTGAATCCACACACGGGTTTAACTCTGGAAGTTGAGTGCACACATTGACAACCGTTCTGTTAGATAGCTGCGTTTTGGATTTAGAAGCAGATATTTCCCTGTGCTTACTGCTGTTTCTTCCATATGCCGGTAATGGGCTGAAAACGCCTGTTTTGGGACTCTGCAGAGAAAGTGTTTGCAGACTGCTGTATTCACCCACGGGTTTAACTCTGGAAGTTGAGTGCACACATTGACAACCGTTCTGTTAGATAGCTGCGTTTTGGATTTAGAAGCAGATATTTCCCTGTGCTTACTGCTGTTTCTTCCATATGCCGGTAATGGGCTGAAAACGCCAGTTTTGGGACTCTGCAGAGAAAGTGTTTGCAGACTGCTGAATCCACACACGGGTTTAACTCTGGAAGTTGAGTGCACACATTGACAACCGTTCTGTTAGATAGCTGCGTTTTGGATTTAGAAGCAGATATTTCCCTGTGCTTACTGCTGTTTCTTCCATATGCCGGTAATGGGCTGAAAACGCCTGTTTTGGGACTCTGCAGAGAAAGTGTTTGCAGACTGCTGAATCCACACACGGGTTTAACTCTGGAAGTTGAGTGCACACATTGACAACCGTTCTGTTAGATAGCTGCGTTTTGGATTTGGAAGCAGATATTTCCCTGTGCTTACTGCTGTTTCTTCCATATGCCGGTAATGGGCTGAAAACGCCTGTTTTGGGACTCTGCAGAGAAAGTGTTTGCAGACTGCTGAATCCACACACGGGTTTAACTCTGGAAGTTGAGTGCACACATTGACAACCGTTCTGTTAGATAGCTGCGTTTTGGATTTAGAAGCAGATATTTCCCTGTGCTTACTGCTGTTTCTTCCATATGCCGGTAATGGGCTGAAAACGCCTGTTTTGGGACTCTGCAGAGAAAGTGTTTGCAGACTGCTGAATCCACACACGGGTTTAACTCTGGAAGTTGAGTGCACACATTGACAACCGTTCTGTTAGATAGCTGCGTTTTGGATTTAGAAGCAGATATTTCCCTGTGCTTACTGCTGTTTCTTCCATATGCCGGTAATGGGCTGAAAACGCCTGTTTTGGGACTCTGCAGAGAAAGTGTTTGCAGACTGCTGAATCCACACACGGGTTTAACTCTGGAAGTTGAGTGCACACATTGACAACCGTTCTGTTAGATAGCTGCGTTTTGGATTTAGAAGCAGATATTTCCCTGTGCTTACTGCTGTTTCTTCCATATGCCGGTAATGGGCTGAAAACGCCTGTTTTGGGACTCTGCAGAGAAAGTGTTTGCAGACTGCTGAATCCACACACGGGTTTAACTCTGGAAGTTGAGTGCACACATTGACAACCGTTCTGTTAGATAGCTGCGTTTTGGATTTAGAAGCAGATATTTCCCTGTGCTTACTGCTGTTTCTTCCATATGCCGGTAATGGGCTGAAAACGCCTGTTTTGGGACTCTGCAGAGAAAGTGTTTGCAGACTGCTGAATCCACCCACGGGTTTAACTCTGGAAGTTGCGTGCACACATTGACAACCGTTCTGTTAGATAGCTGCGTTTTGGGTTTAGAAGCAGATATTTCCCTGTGCTTACTGCTGTTTCTTCCATATGCCGGTAATGGGCTGAAAACGCCTGTTTTGGGACTCTGCAGAGAAAGTGTTTGCAGACTGCTGAATCCACACACGGGTTTAACTCTGGAAGTTGAGTGCACACATTGACAACCGTTCTGTTAGATAGCTGCGTTTTGGATTTAGAAGCAGATATTTCCCTGTGCTTACTGCTGTTTCTTCCATATGCCGGTAATGGGCTGAAAACGCCTGTTTTGGGACTCTGCAGAGAAAGTGTTTGCAGACTGCTGAATCCACACACGGGTTTAACTCTGGAAGTTGAGTGCACACATTGACAACCGTTCTGTTAGATAGCTGCGTTTTGGATTTAGAAGCAGATATTTCCCTGTGCTTACTGCTGTTTCTTCCATATGCCGGTAATGGGCTGAAAACGCCTGTTTTGGGACTCTGCAGAGAAAGTGTTTGCAGACTGCTGAATCCACACACGGGTTTAACTCTGGAAGTTGAGTGCACACATTGACAACCGTTCTGTTAGATAGCTGCGTTTTGGATTTAGAAGCAGATATTTCCCTGTGCTTACTGCTGTTTCTTCCATATGCCGGTAATGGGCTGAAAACGCCTGTTCTGGGACTCTGCAGAGAAAGTGTTTGCAGACTGCTGAATCCACACACGGGTTTAACTCTGGAAGTTGAGTGCACACATTGACAACCGTTCTGTTAGATAGCTGCGTTTTGGATTTAGAAGCAGATATTTCCCTGTGCTTACTGCTGTTTCTTCCATATGCCGGTAATGGGCTGAAAACGCCTGTTTTGGGACTCTGCAGAGAAAGTGTTTGCAGACTGCTGAATCCACACACGGGTTTAACTCTGGAAGTTGAGTGCACACATTGACAACCGTTCTGTTAGATAGCTGCGTTTTGGATTTAGAAGCAGATATTTCCCTGTGCTTACTGCTGTTTCTTCCATATGCCGGTAATCGGCTGAAAACGCCTGTTTTGGAACTCTGCAGAGAAAGTGTTTGCAGACTGCTGAATCCACACACGGGTTTAACTCTGGAAGTTGAGTGCACACATTGACAACCGTTCTGTTAGATAGCTGCGTTTTAGATTTAGAAGCAGATATTTCCCTGTGCTTACTGCTGTTTCTTCCATATGCCGGTAATGGGCTGAAAACGCCTGTTTTGGGACTCTGCAGAGAAAGTGTTTGCAGACTGCTGAATCCACACACGGGTTTAACTCTGGAAGTTGAGTGCACACATTGACAACCGTTCTGTTAGATAGCTGCGTTTTGGATTTAGAAGTAGATATTTCCCTGTGCTTACTGCTGTTTCTTCCATATGCCGCTAATGGGCTGAAAACGCCTGTTTTGGGACTCTGCAGAGAAAGTGTTTGCAGACTGCTGAATCCACACACGGGTTTAACTCTGGAAGTTGAGTGCACACATTGACAACCGTTCTGTTAGATAGCTGCGTTTTGGATTTAGAAGCAGATATTTCCCTGTGCTTACTGCTGTTTCTTCCATATGCCGGTAATGGGCTGAAAACGCCTGTTTTGGGACTCTGCACAGAAAGTGTTTGCAGACTGCTGAATCCACACACGGGTTTAACTCTGGAAGTTGAGTGCACACATTGACAACCGTTCTGTTAGATAGCTGCGTTTTGGATTTAGAAGCAGATATTTCCCTGTGCTTACTGCTGTTTCTTCCATATGCCGGTAATGGGCTGAAAACGCCTGTTTTGGGACTCTGCAGAGAAAGTGTTTGCAGACTGCTGAATCCACACACGGGTTTAACTCTGGAAGTTGAGTGCACACATTGACAACCGTTCTGTTAGATAGCTGCGTTTTGGATTTAGAAGCAGATATTTCCCTGTGCTTACTGCTGTTTCTTCCATATGCCGGTAATGGGCTGAAAACGCCTGTTTTGGGACTCTGCAGAGAAAGTGTTTGCAGACTGCTGAATCCACACACGGGTTTAACTCTGGAATTTGAGTGCACACATTGACAACCGTTCTGTTAGATAGCTGCGTTTTGTTTTTAGAAGCAGATATTTCCCTGTGCTTACTGCTGTTTCTTCCATATGCCGGTAATGGGCTGAAAACGCCTGTTTTGGGACTCTGCACAGAAAGTGTTTGCAGACTGCTGAATCCACACACGGGTTTAACTCTGGAAGTTGAGTGCACACATTGACAACCGTTCTGTTAGATAGCTGCGTTTTGGATTTAGAAGCAGATATTTCCCTGTGCTTACTGCTGTTTCTTCCATATGCCGGTAATGGGCTGAAAACGCCTGTTTTGGGACTCTGCAGAGAAAGTGTTTGCAGACTGCTGAATCCACCCACGGGTTTAACTCTGGAAGTTGAGTGCACACATTGACAACCGTTCTGTTAGATAGCTGCGTTTTGGATTTAGAAGCAGATATTTTCCTGTGCTTACTGCTGTTTCTTCCATATGCCGGTAATGGGCTGAAAACGCCTGTTTTGGGACTCTGCAGAGAAAGTGTTTGCAGACTGCTGAATCCACACACGGGTTTAACTCTGGAAGTTGAGTGCACACATTGACAACCGTTCTGTTAGATAGCTGCGTTTTGGATTTAGAAGCAGATATTTCCCTGTGCTTACTGCTGTTTCTTCCATATGCCGGTAATGGGCTGAAAACGCCTGTTTTGGGACTCTGCAGAGAAAGTGTTTGCAGACTGCTGAATCCACACACGGGTTTAACTCTGGAAGTTGAGTGCACACATTGACAACCGTTCTGTTAGATAGCTGCGTTTTGGATTTAGAAGCAGATATTTCCCTGTGCTTACTGCTGTTTCTTCCATATGCCGGTAATGGGCTGAAAACGCCTGTTTTGGGACTCTGCACAGAAAGTGTTTGCAGACTGCTGAATCCACACACGGGTTTAACTCTGGAAGTTGAGTGCACACATTGACAACCGTTCTGTTAGATAGCTGCGTTTTGGATTTAGAAGCAGATATTTCCCTGTGCTTACTGCTGTTTCTTCCATATGCCGGTAATGGGCTGAAAACGCCTGTTTTGGGACTCTGCAGAGAAAGTGTTTGCAGACTGCTGAATCCACACACGGGTTTAACTCTGGAAGTTGAGTGCACACATTGACAACCGTTCTGTTAGATAGCTGCGTTTTGGATTTAGAAGCAGGTATTTCCCTGTGCTTACTGCTGTTTCTTCCATATGCCGGTAATGGGCTGAAAACGCCTGTTTTGGGACTCTGCAGAGAAAGTGTTTGCAGACTGCTGAATCCACACACGGGTTTAACTCTGGAAGTTGAGTGCACACATTGACAACCGTTCTGTTAGATAGCTGCGTTTTGGATTTAGAAGCAGATATTTCCCTGTGCTTACTGCTGTTTCTTCCATATGCCGGTAATGGGCTGAAAACGCCTGTTTTGGGACTCTGCACAGAAAGTGTTTGCAGACTGCTGAATCCACACACGGGTTTAACTCTGGAAGTTGAGTGCACACATTGACAACCGTTCTGTTAGGTAGCTGCGTTTTGGGTTTAGAAGCAGATATTTCCCTGTGCTTACTGCTGTTTCTTCCATATGCCGGTAATGGGCTGAAAACGCCTGTTTTGGGACTCTGCAGAGAAAGTGTTTGCAGACTGCTGAATCCACACACGGGTTTAACTCTGGAAGTTGAGTGCACACATTGACAACCGTTCTGTTAGATAGCTGCGTTTTGGATTTAGAAGCAGATATTTCCCTGTGCTTACTGCTGTTTCTTCCATATGCCGGTAATGGGCTGAAAACGCCTGTTTTGGGACTCTGCAGAGAAAGTGTTTGCAGACTGCTGAATCCACACACGGGTTTAACTCTGGAAGTTGAGTGCACACATTGACAACCGTTCTGTTAGATAGCTGCGTTTTGGATTTAGAAGCAGATATTTCCCTGTGCTTACTGCTGTTTCTTCCATATGCCGGTAATGGGCTGAAAACGCCTGTTTTGGGACTCTGCAGAGAAAGTGTTTGCAGACTGCTGAATCCACACACGGGTTTAACTCTGGAAGTTGAGTGCACACATTGACAACCGTTCTGTTAGGTAGCTGCGTTTTGGATTTAGAAGCAGATATTTCCCTGTGCTTACTGCTGTTTCTTCCATATGCCGGTAATGGGCTGAAAACGCCTGTTTTGGGACTCTGCAGAGAAAGTGTTTGCAGACTGCTGAATCCACCCACGGGTTTAACTCTGGAAGTTGAGTGCACACATTGACAACCGTTCTGTTAGATAGCTGCGTTTTGGATTTAGAAGCAGATATTTCCCTGTGCTTACTGCTGTTTCTTCCATATGCCGGTAATGGGCTGAAAACGCCTGTTTTGGAACTCTGCAGAGAAAGTGTTTGCAGACTGCTGAATCCACACACGGGTTTAACTCTGGAAGTTGAGTGCACACATTGACAACCGTTCTGTTAGATAGCTGCGTTTTGGATTTAGAAGCAGATATTTCCCTGTGCTTACTGCTGTTTCTTCCATATGCCGGTAATGGGCTGAAAACGCCTGTTTTGGGACTCTGCAGAGAAAGTGTTTGCAGACTGCTGAATCCACCCACGGGTTTAACTCTGGAAGTTGAGTGCACACATTGACAACCGTTCTGTTAGATAGCTGCGTTTTGGATTTAGAAGCAGATATTTTCCTGTGCTTACTGCTGTTTCTTCCATATGCCGGTAATGGGCTGAAAACGCCTGTTTTGGGACTCTGCAGAGAAAGTGTTTGCAGACTGCTGAATCCACACACGGGTTTAACTCTGGAAGTTGAGTGCACACATTGACAACCGTTCTGTTAGATAGCTGCGTTTTGGATTTAGAAGCAGATATTTCCCTGTGCTTACTGCTGTTTCTTCCATATGCCGGTAATGGGCTGAAAACGCCTGTTTTGGGACTCTGCAGAGAAAGTGTTTGCAGACTGCTGAATCCACACACGGGTTTAACTCTGGAAGTTGAGTGCACACATTGACAACCGTTCTGTTAGATAGCTGCGTTTTGGATTTAGAAGCAGATATTTCCCTGTGCTTACTGCTGTTTCTTCCATATGCCGGTAATGGGCTGAAAACGCCTGTTTTGGGACTCTGCACAGAAAGTGTTTGCAGACTGCTGAATCCACACACGGGTTTAACTCTGGAAGTTGAGTGCACACATTGACAACCGTTCTGTTAGATAGCTGCGTTTTGGATTTAGAAGCAGATATTTCCCTGTGCTTACTGCTGTTTCTTCCATATGCCGGTAATGGGCTGAAAACGCCTGTTTTGGGACTCTGCAGAGAAAGTGTTTGCAGACTGCTGAATCCACACACGGGTTTAACTCTGGAAGTTGAGTGCACACATTGACAACCGTTCTGTTAGATAGCTGCGTTTTGGATTTAGAAGCAGGTATTTCCCTGTGCTTACTGCTGTTTCTTCCATATGCCGGTAATGGGCTGAAAACGCCTGTTTTGGGACTCTGCAGAGAAAGTGTTTGCAGACTGCTGAATCCACACACGGGTTTAACTCTGGAAGTTGAGTGCACACATTGACAACCGTTCTGTTAGATAGCTGCGTTTTGGATTTAGAAGCAGATATTTCCCTGTGCTTACTGCTGTTTCTTCCATATGCCGGTAATGGGCTGAAAACGCCTGTTTTGGGACTCTGCAGAGAAAGTGTTTGCAGACTGCTGAATCCACACACGGGTTTAACTCTGGAAGTTGAGTGCACACATTGACAACCGTTCTGTTAGATAGCTGCGTTTTGGATTTAGAAGCAGATATTTCCCTGTGCTTACTGCTGTTTCTTCCATATGCCGGTAATGGGCTGAAAACGCCTGTTTTGGGACTCTGCAGAGAAAGTGTTTGCAGACTGCTGAATCCACACACGGGTTTAACTCTGGAAGTTGAGTGCACACATTGACAACCGTTCTGTTAGATAGCTGCGTTTTGGATTTAGAAGCAGATATTTCCCTGTGCTTACTGCTGTTTCTTCCATATGCCGGTAATGGGCTGAAAACGCCTGTTTTGGGACTCTGCAGAGAAAGTGTTTGCAGACTGCTGAATCCACACACGGGTTTAACTCTGGAAGTTGAGTGCACACATTGACAACCGTTCTGTTAGATAGCTGCGTTTTGGATTTAGAAGCAGATATTTCCCTGTGCTTACTGCTGTTTCTTCCATATGCCGGTAATGGGCTGAAAACGCCTGTTTTGGGACTCTGCAGAGAAAGTGTTTGCAGACTGCTGAATCCACACACGGGTTTAACTCTGGAAGTTGAGTGCACACATTGACAACCGTTCTGTTAGGTAGCTGCGTTTTGGGTTTAGAAGCAGATATTTCCCTGTGCTTACTGCTGTTTCTTCCATATGCCGGTAATGGGCTGAAAACGCCTGTTTTGGGACTCTGCAGAGAAAGTGTTTGCAGACTGCTGAATCCACACACGGGTTTAACTCTGGAAGTTGAGTGCACACATTGACAACCGTTCTGTTAGATAGCTGCGTTTTGGATTTAGAAGCAGATATTTCCCTGTGCTTACTGCTGTTTCTTCCATATGCCGGTAATGGGCTGAAAACGCCTGTTTTGGGACTCTGCAGAGAAAGTGTTTGCAGACTGCTGAATCCACACACGGGTTTAACTCTGGAAGTTGAGTGCACACATTGACAACCGTTCTGTTAGATAGCTGCGTTTTGGATTTAGAAGCAGATATTTCCCTGTGCTTACTGCTGTTTCTTCCATATGCCGGTAATGGGCTGAAAACGCCTGTTTTGGGACTCTGCAGAGAAAGTGTTTGCAGACTGCTGAATCCACACACGGGTTTAACTCTGGAAGTTGAGTGCACACATTGACAACCGTTCTGTTAGATAGCTGCGTTTTGGATTTAGAAGCAGATATTTCCCTGTGCTTACTGCTGTTTCTTCCATATGCCGGTAATGGGCTGAAAACGCCTGTTTTGGGACTCTGCAGAGAAAGTGTTTGCAGACTGCTGAATCCACCCACGGGTTTAACTCTGGAAGTTGAGTGCACACATTGACAACCGTTCTGTTAGATAGCTGCGTTTTGGATTTAGAAGCAGATATTTCCCTGTGCTTACTGCTGTTTCTTCCATATGCCGGTAATGGGCTGAAAACGCCTGTTTTGGAACTCTGCAGAGAAAGTGTTTGCAGACTGCTGAATCCACACACGGGTTTAACTCTGGAAGTTGAGTGCACACATTGACAACCGTTCTGTTAGATAGCTGCGTTTTGGATTTAGAAGCAGATATTTCCCTGTGCTTACTGCTGTTTCTTCCATATGCCGGTAATGGGCTGAAAACGCCTGTTTTGGGACTCTGCAGAGAAAGTGTTTGCAGACTGCTGAATCCACACACGGGTTTAACTCTGGAAGTTGAGTGCACACATTGACAACCGTTCTGTTAGATAGCTGCGTTTTGGATTTAGAAGTAGATATTTCCCTGTGCTTACTGCTGTTTCTTCCATATGCCGCTAATGGGCTGAAAACGCCTGTTTTGGGACTCTGCAGAGAAAGTGTTTGCAGACTGCTGAATCCACACACGGGTTTAACTCTGGAAGTTGAGTGCACACATTGACAACCGTTCTGTTAGATAGCTGCGTTTTGGATTTAGAAGCAGATATTTCCCTGTGCTTACTGCTGTTTCTTCCATATGCCGGTAATGGGCTGAAAACGCCTGTTTTGGGACTCTGCACAGAAAGTGTTTGCAGACTGCTGAATCCACACACGGGTTTAACTCTGGAAGTTGAGTGCACACATTGACAACCGTTCTGTTAGATAGCTGCGTTTTGGATTTAGAAGCAGATATTTCCCTGTGCTTACTGCTGTTTCTTCCATATGCCGGTAATGGGCTGAAAACGCCTGTTTTGGGACTCTGCAGAGAAAGTGTTTGCAGACTGCTGAATCCACACACGGGTTTAACTCTGGAAGTTGAGTGCACACATTGACAACCGTTCTGTTAGATAGCTGCGTTTTGGATTTAGAAGCAGATATTTCCCTGTGCTTTCTGCTGTTTCTTCCATATGCCGGTAATGGGCTGAAAACGCCTGTTTTGGGACTCTGCAGAGAAAGTGTTTGCAGACTGCTGAATCCACACACGGGTTTAACTCTGGAATTTGAGTGCACACATTGACAACCGTTCTGTTAGATAGCTGCGTTTTGTTTTTAGAAGCAGATATTTCCCTGTGCTTACTGCTGTTTCTTCCATATGCCGGTAATGGGCTGAAAACGCCTGTTTTGGGACTCTGCACAGAAAGTGTTTGCAGACTGCTGAATCCACACACGGGTTTAACTCTGGAAGTTGAGTGCACACATTGACAACCGTTCTGTTAGATAGCTGCGTTTTGGATTTAGAAGCAGATATTTCCCTGTGCTTACTGCTGTTTCTTCCATATGCCGGTAATGGGCTGAAAACGCCTGTTTTGGGACTCTGCAGAGAAAGTGTTTGCAGACTGCTGAATCCACACACGGGTTTAACTCTGGAAGTTGAGTGCACACATTGACAACCGTTCTGTTAGATAGCTGCGTTTTGGATTTAGAAGTAGATATTTCCCTGTGCTTACTGCTGTTTCTTCCATATGCCGCTAATGGGCTGAAAACGCCTGTTTTGGGACTCTGCAGAGAAAGTGTTTGCAGACTGCTGAATCCACACACGGGTTTAACTCTGGAAGTTGAGTGCACACATTGACAACCGTTCTGTTAGATAGCTGCGTTTTGGATTTAGAAGCAGATATTTCCCTGTGCTTACTGCTGTTTCTTCCATATGCCGGTAATGGGCTGAAAACGCCTGTTTTGGGACTCTGCACAGAAAGTGTTTGCAGACTGCTGAATCCACACACGGGTTTAACTCTGGAAGTTGAGTGCACACATTGACAACCGTTCTGTTAGATAGCTGCGTTTTGGATTTAGAAGCAGATATTTCCCTGTGCTTACTGCTGTTTCTTCCATATGCCGGTAATGGGCTGAAAACGCCTGTTTTGGGACTCTGCAGAGAAAGTGTTTGCAGACTGCTGAATCCACACACGGGTTTAACTCTGGAAGTTGAGTGCACACATTGACAACCGTTCTGTTAGATAGCTGCGTTTTGGATTTAGAAGCAGATATTTCCCTGTGCTTTCTGCTGTTTCTTCCATATGCCGGTAATGGGCTGAAAACGCCTGTTTTGGGACTCTGCAGAGAAAGTGTTTGCAGACTGCTGAATCCACACACGGGTTTAACTCTGGAATTTGAGTGCACACATTGACAACCGTTCTGTTAGATAGCTGCGTTTTGTTTTTAGAAGCAGATATTTCCCTGTGCTTACTGCTGTTTCTTCCATATGCCGGTAATGGGCTGAAAACGCCTGTTTTGGGACTCTGCACAGAAAGTGTTTGCAGACTGCTGAATCCACACACGGGTTTAACTCTGGAAGTTGAGTGCACACATTGACAACCGTTCTGTTAGATAGCTGTGTTTTGGATTTAGAAGCAGATATTTCCCTGTGCTTACTGCTGTTTCTTCCATATGCCGGTAATGGGCTGAAAACGCCTGTTTTGGGACTCTGCAGAGAAAGTGTTTGCAGACTGCTGAATCCACCCACGGGTTTAACTCTGGAAGTTGAGTGCACACATTGACAACCGTTCTGTTAGATAGCTGCGTTTTGGATTTAGAAGCAGATATTTCCCTGTGCTTACTGCTGTTTCTTCCATATGCCGGTAATGGGCTGAAAACGCCTGTTTTGGGACTCTGCAGAGAAAGTGTTTGCAGACTGCTGAATCCACACACGGGTTTAACTCTGGAAGTTGAGTGCACACATTGACAACCGTTCTGTTAGATAGCTGCGTTTTGGATTTAGAAGCAGGTATTTCCCTGTGCTTACTGCTGTTTCTTCCATATGCCGGTAATGGGCTGAAAACGCCTGTTTTGGGACTCTGCAGAGAAAGTGTTTGCAGACTGCTGAATCCACACACGGGTTTAACTCTGGAAGTTGAGTGCACACATTGACAACCGTTCTGTTAGATAGCTGCGTTTTGGATTTAGAAGCAGATATTTCCCTGTGCTTACTGCTGTTTCTTCCATATGCCGGTAATGGGCTGAAAACGCCTGTTTTGGGACTCTGCACAGAAAGTGTTTGCAGACTGCTGAATCCACACACGGGTTTAACTCTGGAAGTTGAGTGCACACATTGACAACCGTTCTGTTAGATAGCTGCGTTTTGGATTTAGAAGCAGATATTTCCCTGTGCTTACTGCTGTTTCTTCCATATGCCGGTAATGGGCTGAAAACGCCTGTTTTGGGACTCTGCACAGAAAGTGTTTGCAGACTGCTGAATCCACACACGGGTTTAACTCTGGAAGTTGAGTGCACACATTGACAACCGTTCTGTTAGATAGCTGCGTTTTGGATTTAGAAGCAGGTATTTCCCTGTGCTTACTGCTGTTTCTTCCATATGCCGGTAATGGGCTGAAAACGCCTGTTTTGGGACTCTGCAGAGAAAGTGTTTGCAGACTGCTGAATCCACACATGGGTTTAACTCTGGAAGTTGAGTGCACACATTGACAACCGTTCTGTTAGATAGCTGCGTTTTGGATTTAGAAGCAGATATTTCCCTGTGCTTACTGCTGTTTCTTCCATATGCCGGTAATGGGCTGAAAACGCCTGTTTTGGGACTCTGCAGAGAAAGTGTTTGCAGACTGCTGAATCCACACACGGGTTTAACTCTGGAAGTTGAGTGCACACATTGACAACCGTTCTGTTAGGTAGCTGCGTTTTGGATTTAGAAGCAGATATTTCCCTGTGCTTACTGCTGTTTCTTCCATATGCCGGTAATGGGCTGAAAACGCCTGTTTTGGGACTCTGCAGAGAAAGTGTTTGCAGACTGCTGAATCCACACACGGGTTTAACTCTGGAAGTTGAGTGCACACATTGACAACCGTTCTGTTAGATAGCTGCGTTTTGGATTTAGAAGCAGATATTTCCCTGTGCTTACTGCTGTTTCTTCCATATGCCGGTAATGGGCTGAAAACGCCTGTTTTGGGACTCTGCAGAGAAAGTGTTTGCAGACTGCTGAATCCACACACGGGTTTAACTCTGGAAGTTGAGTGCACACATTGACAACCGTTCTGTTAGATAGCTGCGTTTTGGATTTAGAAGCAGATATTTCCCTGTGCTTACTGCTGTTTCTTCCATATGCCGGTAATGGGCTGAAAACGCCTGTTTTGGGACTCTGCAGAGAAAGTGTTTGCAGACTGCTGAATCCACCCACGGGTTTAACTCTGGAAGTTGAGTGCACACATTGACAACCGTTCTGTTAGATAGCTGCGTTTTGGGTTTAGAAGCAGATATTTCCCTGTGCTTACTGCTGTTTCTTCCATATGCCGGTAATGGGCTGAAAACGCCTGTTTTGGGACTCTGCAGAGAAAGTGTTTGCAGACTGCTTAATCCACACACGGGTTTAACTCTGGAAGTTGAGTGCACACATTGACAACCGTTCTGTTAGATAGCTGCGTTTTGGATTTAGAAGCAGATATTTCCCTGTGCTTACTGCTGTTTCTTCCATATGCCGGTAATGGGCTGAAAACGCCTGTTTTGGGACTCTGCAGAGAAAGTGTTTGCAGACTGCTGAATCCACACACGGGTTTAACTCTGGAAGTTGAGTGCACACATTGACAACCGTTCTGTTAGATAGCTGCGTTTTGGATTTAGAAGCAGATATTTCCCTGTGCTTACTGCTGTTTCTTCCATATGCCGGTAATGGGCTGAAAACGCCTGTTTTGGGACTCTGCAGAGAAAGTGTTTGCAGACTGCTGAATCCACACACGGGTTTAACTCTGGAAGTTGAGTGCACACATTGACAACCGTTCTGTTAGATAGCTGCGTTTTGGATTTAGAAGCAGATATTTCCCTGTGCTTACTGCTGTTTCTTCCATATGCCGGTAATGGGCTGAAAACGCCTGTTTTGGGACTCTGCACAGAAAGTGTTTGCAGACTGCTGAATCCACACACGGGTTTAACTCTGGAAGTTGAGTGCACACATTGACAACCGTTCTGTTAGATAGCTGCGTTTTGGATTTAGAAGCAGATATTTCCCTGTGCTTACTGCTGTTTCTTCCATATGCCGGTAATGGGCTGAAAACGCCTGTTTTGGAACTCTGCAGAGAAAGTGTTTGCAGACTGCTGAATCCACACACGGGTTTAACTCTGGAAGTTGAGTGCACACATTGACAACCGTTCTGTTAGATAGCTGCGTTTTGGATTTAGAAGCAGATATTTCCCTGTGCTTACTGCTGTTTCTTCCATATGCCGGTAATGGGCTGAAAACGCCTGTTTTGGGACTCTGCAGAGAAAGTGTTTGCAGACTGCTGAATCCACACACGGGTTTAACTCTGGAAGTTGAGTGCACACATTGACAACCGTTCTGTTAGATAGCTGCGTTTTGGATTTAGAAGTAGATATTTCCCTGTGCTTACTGCTGTTTCTTCCATATGCCGCTAATGGGCTGAAAACGCCTGTTTTGGGACTCTGCAGAGAAAGTGTTTGCAGACTGCTGAATCCACACACGGGTTTAACTCTGGAAGTTGAGTGCACACATTGACAACCGTTCTGTTAGATAGCTGCGTTTTGGATTTAGAAGCAGATATTTCCCTGTGCTTACTGCTGTTTCTTCCATATGCCGGTAATGGGCTGAAAACGCCTGTTTTGGGACTCTGCACAGAAAGTGTTTGCAGACTGCTGAATCCACACACGGGTTTAACTCTGGAAGTTGAGTGCACACATTGACAACCGTTCTGTTAGATAGCTGCGTTTTGGATTTAGAAGCAGATATTTCCCTGTGCTTACTGCTGTTTCTTCCATATGCCGGTAATGGGCTGAAAACGCCTGTTTTGGGACTCTGCAGAGAAAGTGTTTGCAGACTGCTGAATCCACACACGGGTTTAACTCTGGAAGTTGAGTGCACACATTGACAACCGTTCTGTTAGATAGCTGCGTTTTGGATTTAGAAGCAGATATTTCCCTGTGCTTTCTGCTGTTTCTTCCATATGCCGGTAATGGGCTGAAAACGCCTGTTTTGGGACTCTGCAGAGAAAGTGTTTGCAGACTGCTGAATCCACACACGGGTTTAACTCTGGAATTTGAGTGCACACATTGACAACCGTTCTGTTAGATAGCTGCGTTTTGGATTTAGAAGCAGATATTTCCCTGTGCTTACTGCTGTTTCTTCCATATGCCGGTAATGGGCTGAAAACGCCTGTTTTGGGACTCTGCACAGAAAGTGTTTGCAGACTACTGAATCCACACACGGGTTTAACTCTGGAAGTTGAGTGCACACATTGACAACCGTTCTGTTAGATAGCTGCGTTTTGGATTTAGAAGCAGATATTTCCCTGTGCTTACTGCTGTTTCTTCCATATGCCGGTAATGGGCTGAAAACGCCTGTTTTGGGACTCTGCAGAGAAAGTGTTTGCAGACTGCTGAATCCACACACGGGTTTAACTCTGGAAGTTGAGTGCACACATTGACAACCGTTCTGTTAGATAGCTGCGTTTTGGATTTAGAAGCAGATATTTCCCTGTGCTTACTGCTGTTTCTTCCATATGCCGGTAATGGGCTGAAAACGCCTGTTTTGGGACTCTGCAGAGAAAGTGTTTGCAGACTGCTGAATCCACACACGGGTTTAACTCTGGAATTTGAGTGCACACATTGACAACCGTTCTGTTAGATAGCTGCGTTTTGTTTTTAGAAGCAGATATTTCCCTGTGCTTACTGCTGTTTCTTCCATATGCCGGTAATGGGCTGAAAACGCCTGTTTTGGGACTCTGCACAGAAAGTGTTTGCAGACTGCTGAATCCACACACGGGTTTAACTCTGGAAGTTGAGTGCACACATTGACAACCGTTCTGTTAGATAGCTGCGTTTTGGATTTAGAAGCAGATATTTCCCTGTGCTTACTGCTGTTTCTTCCATATGCCGGTAATGGGCTGAAAACGCCTGTTTTGGGACTCTGCAGAGAAAGTGTTTGCAGACTGCTGAATCCACACACGGGTTTAACTCTGGAAGTTGAGTGCACACATTGACAACCGTTCTGTTAGATAGCTGCGTTTTGGATTTAGAAGCAGATATTTCCCTGTGCTTACTGCTGTTTCTTCCATATGCCGGTAATGGGCTGAAAACGCCTGTTTTGGGACTCTGCAGAGAAAGTGTTTGCAGACTGCTGAATCCACACACGGGTTTAACTCTGGAAGTTGAGTGCACACATTGGCAACCGTTCTGTTAGATAGCTGCGTTTTGGATTTAGAAGCAGATATTTCCCTGTGCTTACTGCTGTTTCTTCCATATGCCGGTAATGGGCTGAAAACGCCTGTTTTGGGACTCTGCACAGAAAGTGTTTGCAGACTGCTGAATCCACACACGGGTTTAACTCTGGAAGTTGAGTGCACACATTGACAACCGTTCTGTTAGATAGCTGCGTTTTGGATTTAGAAGCAGATATTTCCCTGTGCTTACTGCTGTTTCTTCCATATGCCGGTAATGGGCTGAAAACGCCTGTTTTGGGACTCTGCACAGAAAGTGTTTGCAGACTGCTGAATCCACACACGGGTTTAACTCTGGAAGTTGAGTGCACACATTGACAACCGTTCTGTTAGATAGCTGCGTTTTGGATTTAGAAGCAGGTATTTCCCTGTGCTTACTGCTGTTTCTTCCATATGCCGGTAATGGGCTGAAAACGCCTGTTTTGGGACTCTGCAGAGAAAGTGTTTGCAGACTGCTGAATCCACACACGGGTTTAACTCTGGAAGTTGAGTGCACACATTGACAACCGTTCTGTTAGATAGCTGCGTTTTGGATTTAGAAGCAGATATTTCCCTGTGCTTACTGCTGTTTCTTCCATATGCCGGTAATGGGCTGAAAACGCCTGTTTTGGGACTCTGCAGAGAAAGTGTTTGCAGACTGCTGAATCCACACACGGGTTTAACTCTGGAAGTTGAGTGCACACATTGACAACCGTTCTGTTAGATAGCTGCGTTTTGGATTTAGAAGCAGATATTTCCCTGTGCTTACTGCTGTTTCTTCCATATGCCGGTAATGGGCTGAAAACGCCTGTTTTGGGACTCTGCAGAGAAAGTGTTTGCAGACTGCTGAATCCACACACGGGTTTAACTCTGGAAGTTGAGTGCACACATTGACAACCGTTCTGTTAGATAGCTGCGTTTTGGATTTAGAAGCAGATATTTCCCTGTGCTTACTGCTGTTTCTTCCATATGCCGGTAATGGGCTGAAAACGCCTGTTTTGGGACTCTGCAGAGAAAGTGTTTGCAGACTGCTGAATCCACACACGGGTTTAACTCTGGAAGTTGAGTGCACACATTGACAACCGTTCTGTTAGATAGCTGCGTTTTGGATTTAGAAGCAGATATTTCCCTGTGCTTACTGCTGTTTCTTCCATATGCCGGTAATGGGCTGAAAACGCCTGTTTTGGGACTCTGCAGAGAAAGTGTTTGCAGACTGCTGAATCCACACACGGGTTTAACTCTGGAAGTTGAGTGCACACATTGACAACCGTTCTGTTAGATAGCTGCGTTTTGGATTTAGAAGCAGATATTTCCCTGTGCTTACTGCTGTTTCTTCCATATGCCGGTAATGGGCTGAAAACGCCTGTTTTGGAACTCTGCAGAGAAAGTGTTTGCAGACTGCTGAATCCACACACGGGTTTAACTCTGGAAGTTGAGTGCACACATTGACAACCGTTCTGTTAGATAGCTGCGTTTTGGATTTAGAAGCAGATATTTCCCTGTGCTTACTGCTGTTTCTTCCATATGCCGGTAATGGGCTGAAAACGCCTGTTTTGGGACTCTGCAGAGAAAGTGTTTGCAGACTGCTGAATCCACACACGGGTTTAACTCTGGAAGTTGAGTGCACACATTGACAACCGTTCTGTTAGATAGCTGCGTTTTGGATTTAGAAGTAGATATTTCCCTGTGCTTACTGCTGTTTCTTCCATATGCCGCTAATGGGCTGAAAACGCCTGTTTTGGGACTCTGCAGAGAAAGTGTTTGCAGACTGCTGAATCCACACACGGGTTTAACTCTGGAAGTTGAGTGCACACATTGACAACCGTTCTGTTAGATAGCTGCGTTTTGGATTTAGAAGCAGATATTTCCCTGTGCTTACTGCTGTTTCTTCCATATGCCGGTAATGGGCTGAAAACGCCTGTTTTGGGACTCTGCACAGAAAGTGTTTGCAGACTGCTGAATCCACACACGGGTTTAACTCTGGAAGTTGAGTGCACACATTGACAACCGTTCTGTTAGATAGCTGCGTTTTGGATTTAGAAGCAGATATTTCCCTGTGCTTACTGCTGTTTCTTCCATATGCCGGTAATGGGCTGAAAACGCCTGTTTTGGGACTCTGCAGAGAAAGTGTTTGCAGACTGCTGAATCCACACACGGGTTTAACTCTGGAAGTTGAGTGCACACATTGACAACCGTTCTGTTAGATAGCTGCGTTTTGGATTTAGAAGCAGATATTTCCCTGTGCTTTCTGCTGTTTCTTCCATATGCCGGTAATGGGCTGAAAACGCCTGTTTTGGGACTCTGCAGAGAAAGTGTTTGCAGACTGCTGAATCCACACACGGGTTTAACTCTGGAATTTGAGTGCACACATTGACAACCGTTCTGTTAGATAGCTGCGTTTTGGATTTAGAAGCAGATATTTCCCTGTGCTTACTGCTGTTTCTTCCATATGCCGGTAATGGGCTGAAAACGCCTGTTTGGGGACTCTGCAGAGAAAGTGTTTGCAGACTGCTGAATCCACCCACGGGTTTAACTCTGGAAGTTGAGTGCACACATTGACAACCGTTCTGTTAGATAGCTGCGTTTTGGGTTTAGAAGCAAATATTTCCCTGTGCTTACTGCTGTTTCTTCCATATGCCGGTAATGGGCTGAAAACGCCTGTTTTGGGACTCTGCAGACAAAGTGTTTGCAGACTGCTGAATCCACACACGGGTTTAACTCTGGAAGTTGAGTGCACACATTGACAACCGCTCTGTTAGATAGCTGCGTTTTGGGTTTAGAAGCAGATATTTCCCTGTGCTTACTGCTGTTTCTTCCATATGCCGGTAATGGGCTGAAAACGCCTGTTTTGGGACTCTGCAGAGAAAGTGTTTGCAGACTGCTGAATCCACACACGGGTTTAACTCTGGAAGTTGAGTGCACACATTGACAACCGTTCTGTTAGATAGCTGCGTTTTGGATTTAGAAGCAGATATTTCCCTGTGCTTACTGCTGTTTCTTCCATATGCCGGTAATGGGCTGAAAACGCCTGTTTTGGGACTCTGCAGAGAAAGTGTTTGCAGACTGCTGAATCCACACACGGGTTTAACTCTGGAAGTTGAGTGCACACATTGACAACCGTTCTGTTAGATAGCTGCGTTTTGTGTTTAGAAGCAGATATTTCCCTGTGCTTACTGCTGTTTCTTCCATATGCCGGTAATGGGCTGAAAACGCCTGTTTTGGGACTCTGCAGAGAAAGTGTTTGCAGACTGCTGAATCCACACACGGGTTTAACTCTGGAAGTTGAGTGCACACATTGACAACCGTTCTGTTAGATAGCTGCGTTTTGGATTTAGAAGCAGATATTTCCCTGTGCTTACTGCTGTTTCTTCCATATGCCGGTAACGGGCTGAAAAAGCCTGTTTTGGGACTCTGCAGAGAAAGTGTTTGCAGACTGCTGAATCCACACACGGGTTTAACTCTGGAAGTTGAGTGCACACATTGACAACCGTTCTGTTAGATAGCTGCGTTTTGGGTTTAGAAGCAGATATTTCCCTGTGCTTACTGCTGTTTCTTCCATATGCCGGTAATGGGCTGAAAACGCCTGTTTTGGGACTCTGCAGAGAAAGTGTTTGCAGACTGCTGAATCCTCCCACGGGTTTAACTCTGGAAGTTGAGTGCACACATTGACAACCGTTCTGTTAGATAGCTGCGTTTTGGATTTAGAAGCAGATATTTCCCTGTGCTTACTGCTGTTTCTTCCATATGCCGGTAATGGGCTGAAAACGCCTGTTTTGGGACGCTGCAGAGAAAGTGTTTGCAGACTGCTGAATCCACACACGGGTTTAACTCTGGAAGTTGAGTGCACACATTGACAACCGTTCTGTTAGAGAGCTGCGTTTTGGATTTAGAAGCAGATATTTCCCTGTGCTTACTGCTGTTTCTTCCATATGCCGGTAATGGGCTGAAAACGCCTGTTTTGGGACTCTGCAGAGAAAGTGTTTGCAGACTGCTGAATCCACACACTGGTTTAACTCTGGAAGTTGAGTGCACACATTGACAACCGTTCTGTTAGATAGCTGCGTTTTGGATTTAGAAGCAGATATTTCCCTGTGCTTACTGCTGTTTCTTCCATATGCCGGTAATGGGCTGAAAACGCCTGTTGTGGGACTCTGCACAGAAAGTGTTTGCAGACTGCTGAATCCACACACGGGTTTAACTCTGGAAGTTGAGTGCACACATTGACAACCGTTCTGTTAGATAGCTGCGTTTTGGATTTAGAAGCAGATATTTCCCTGTGCTTACTGCTGTTTCTTCCATATGCCGGTAATGGGCTGAAAACGCCTGTTTTGGGACTCTGCAGAGAAAGTGTTTGCAGACTGCTGAATCCACACACGGGTTTAACTCTGGAAGTTGAGTGCACACATTGACAACCGTTCTGTTAGATAGCTGCGTTTTGGATTTAGAAGCAGATATTTCCCTGTGCTTACTGCTGTTTCTTCCATATGCCGGTAATGGGCTGAAAACGCCTGTTTTGGGACTCTGCAGAGAAAGTGTTTGCAGACTGCTGAATCCACACACGGGTTTAACTCTGGAAGTTGAGTGCACACATTGACAACCGTTCTGTTAGATAGCTGCGTTTTGGATTTAGAAGCAGATATTTCCCTGTGCTTACTGCTGTTTCTTCCATATGCTGGTAATGGGCTGAAAACGCCTGTTTTGGGACTCTGCAGAGAAAGTGTTTGCAGACTGCTGAATCCACACACGGGTTTAACTCTGGAAGTTGAGTGCACACATTGACAACCGTTCTGTTAGATAGCTGCGTTTTGGATTTAGAAGCAGATATTTCCCTGTGCTTACTGCTGTTTCTTCCATATGCCGGTAATGGGCTGAAAACGCCTGTTTTGGGACTCTGCACAGAAAGTGTTTGCAGACTGCTGAATCCACACACGGGTTTAACTCTGGAAGTTGAGTGCACACATTGACAACCATTCTGTTAGATAGCTGCGTTTTGGATTTAGAAGCAGATATTTCCCTGTGCTTACTGCTGTTTCTTCCATATGCCGGTAATGGGCTGAAAACGCCTGTTTTGGGACTCTGCAGAGAAAGTGTTTGCAGACTGCTGAATCCACACACGGGTTTAACTCTGGAAGTTGAGTGCACACATTGACAACCGTTCTGTTAGATAGCTGCGTTTTGGATTTAGAAGCAGATATTTCCCTGTGCTTACTGCTGTTTCTTCCATATGCCGGTAATGGGCTGAAAACGCCTGTTTTGGGACTCTGCAGAGAAAGTGTTTGCAGACTGCTGAATCCACACACGGGTTTAACTCTGGAAGTTGAGTGCACACATTGACAACCGTTCTGTTAGATAGCTGCGTTTTGGATTTAGAAGCAGATATTTCCCTGTGCTTACTGCTGTTTCTTCCATATGCCGGTAATGGGCTGAAAACGCCTGTTTTGGGACTCTGCAGAGAAAGTGTTTGCAGACTGCTGAATCCACACACGGGTTTAACTCTGGAAGTTGAGTGCACACATTGACAACCGTTCTGTTAGATAGCTGCGTTTTGGATTTAGAAGCAGATATTTCCCTGTGCTTACTGCTGTTTCTTCCATATGCTGGTAATGGGCTGAAAACGCCTGTTTTGGGACTCTGCAGAGAAAGTGTTTGCAGACTGCTGAATCCACACACGGGTTTAACTCTGGAAGTTGAGTGCACACATTGACAACCGTTCTGTTAGATAGCTGCGTTTTGGATTTAGAAGCAGATATTTCCCTGTGCTTACTGCTGTTTCTTCCAT
This sequence comes from Aotus nancymaae, assembly GCF_030222135.1. NCBI lineage: Eukaryota > Metazoa > Chordata > Mammalia > Primates > Aotidae > Aotus > Aotus nancymaae. The sequence continues at coordinate 48,737 of NW_026988860.1, forward strand.
ATGCCGGTAATGGGCTGAAAACGCCTGTTTTGGGACTCTGCACAGAAAGTGTTTGCAGACTGCTGAATCCACACACGGGTTTAACTCTGGAAGTTGAGTGCACACATTGACAACCATTCTGTTAGATAGCTGCGTTTTGGATTTAGAAGCAGATATTTCCCTGTGCTTACTGCTGTTTCTTCCATATGCCGGTAATGGGCTGAAAACGCCTGTTTTGGGACTTTGCAGAGAAAGTGTTTGCAGACTGCTGAATCCACACACGGGTTTAACTCTGGAAGTTGAGTGCACACATTGACAACCGTTCTGTTAGATAGCTGCGTTTTGGATTTAGAAGCAGATATTTCCCTGTGCTTACTGCTGTTTCTTCCATATGCCGGTAATGGGCTGAAAACGCCTGTTTTGGGACTCTGCAGAGAAAGTGTTTGCAGACTGCTGAATCCACCCACGGGTTTAACTCTGGAAGTTGAGTGCGCACATTGACAACCGTTCTGTTAGATAGCTGCGTTTTGGATTTAGAAGCAGATATTTCCCTGTGCTTACTGCTGTTTCTTCCATATGCCGGTAATGGGCTGAAAACGCCTGTTTTGGGACTCTGCAGAGAAAGTGTTTGCAGACTGCTGAATCCACACACGGGTTTAACTCTGGAAGTTGAGTGCACACATTGACAACCGTTCTGTTAGATAGCTGCGTTTTGGATTTAGAAGCAGATATTTCCCTGTGCTTACTGCTGTTTCTTCCATATGCCGGTAATGGGCTGAAAACGCCTGTTTTGGGACTCTGCAGAGAAAGTGTTTGCAGACTGCTGAATCCACACACGGGTTTAACTCTGGAAGTTGAGTGCACACATTGACAACCATTCTGTTAGATAGCTGCGTTTTGGATTTAGAAGCAGATATTTCCCTGTGCTTACTGCTGTTTCTTCCATATGCCGGTAATGGGCTGAAAACGCCTGTTTTGGGGCTCTGCAGAGAAAGTGTTTGCAGACTGCTGAATCCACCCACGGGTTTAACTCTGGAAGTTGAGTGCACACATTGACAACCGTTCTGTTAGATAGCTGCGTTTTGGATTTAGAAGCAGATATTTCCCTGTGCTTACTGCTGTTTCTTCCATATGCCGGTAATGGGCTGAAAACGCCTGTTTTGGGACTCTGCAGAGAAAGTGTTTGCAGACTGCTGAATCCACCCACGGGTTTAACTCTGGAAGTTGAGTGCGCACATTGACAACCGTTCTGTTAGATAGCTGCGTTTTGGATTTAGAAGCAGATATTTCCCTGTGCTTACTGCTGTTTCTTCCATATGCCGGTAATGGGCTGAAAACGCCTGTTTTGGGACTCTGCAGAGAAAGTGTTTGCAGACTGCTGAATCCACACACGGGTTTAACTCTGGAAGTTGAGTGCACACATTGACAACCGTTCTGTTAGATAGCTGCGTTTTGGATTTAGAAGCAGATATTTCCCTGTGCTTACTGCTGTTTCTTCCATATGCCGGTAATGGGCTGAAAACGCCTGTTTTGGGACTCTGCAGAGAAAGTGTTTGCAGACTGCTGAATCCACACACGGGTTTAACTCTGGAAGTTGAGTGCACACATTGACAACCGTTCTGTTAGATAGCTGCGTTTTGGATTTAGAAGCAGATATTTCCCTGTGCTTACTGCTGTTTCTTCCATATGCCGGTAATGGGCTGAAAACGCCTGTTTTGGGACTCTGCAGAGAAAGTGTTTGCAGACTGCTGAATCCACACACGGGTTTAACTCTGGAAGTTGAGTGCACACATTGACAACCGTTCTGATAGATAGCTGCGTTTTGGATTTAGAAGCAGATATTTCCCTGTGCTTACTGCTGTTTCTTCCATATGCCGGTAATGGGCTGAAAACGCCTGTTTTGGGACTCTGCAGATTAAGTGTTTGCAGACTGCTGAATCCACACACGGGTTTAACTCTGGAAGTTGAGTGCACACATTGACAACCGTTCTGTTAGATAGCTGCGTTTTGGGTTTAGAAGCAGATATTTCCCTGTGCTTACTGCTGTTTCTTCCATATGCCGGTAATGGGCTGAAAACGCCTGTTTTGGGACTCTGCAGAGAAAGTGTTTGCAGACTGCTGAATCCACACACGGGTTTAACTCTGGAAGTTGAGTGCACACATTGACAACCGTTCTGTTAGATAGCTGCGTTTTGGATTTAGAAGCAGATATTTCCCTGTGCTTACTGCTGTTTCTTCCATATGCCGGTAATGGGCTGAAAACGCCTGTTTTGGGACTCTGCAGAGAAAGTGTTTGCAGACTGCTGAATCCACACACGGGTTTAACTCTGGAAGTTGAGTGCACACATTGACAACCGTTCTGTTAGATAGCTGCATTTTGGGTTTAGAAGCAGATATTTCCCTGTGCTTACTGCTGTTTCTTCCATATGCCGGTAATGGGCTGAAAACGCCTGTTTTGGGACTCTGCAGAGAAAGTGTTTGCAGACTGCTGAATCCACACACGGGTTTAACTCTGGAAGTTGAGTGCACACATTGACAACCGTTCTGTTAGATAGCTGCGTTTTGGATTTAGAAGCAGATATTTCCCTGTGCTTACTGCTGTTTCTTCCATATGCCGGTAATGGGCTGAAAACGCCTGTTTTGGGACTCTGCAGAGAAAGTGTTTGCAGACTGCTGAATCCACACACGGGTTTAACTCTGGAAGTTGAGTGCACACATTGACAACCGTTCTGTTAGATAGCTGCGTTTTGGATTTAGAAGCAGATATTTCCCTGTGCTTACTGCTGTTTCTTCCATATGCCGGTAATGGGCTGAAAACGCCTGTTTTGGGACTCTGCAGAGAAAGTGTTTGCAGACTGCTGAATCCACACACGGGTTTAACTCTGGACGTTGAGTGCACACATTGACAACCGTTCTGTTAGATAGCTGCGTTTTGGATTTAGAAGCAGATATTTCCCTGTGCTTACTGCTGTTTCTTCCATATGCCGGTAATGGGCTGAAAACGCCTGTTTTGGGACTCTGCAGAGAAAGTGTTTGCAGACTGCTGAATCCACACACGGGTTTAACTCTGGAAGTTGAGTGCACACATTGACAACCGTTCTGTTAGATAGCTGCGTTTTGGATTTAGAAGCAGATATTTCCCTGTGCTTACTGCTGTTTCTTCCATATGCCGGTAATGGGCTGAAAACGCCTGTTTTGGGACTCTGCAGAGAAAGTGTTTGCAGACTGCTGAATCCACACACGGGTTTAACTCTGGAAGTTGAGTGCACACATTGACAACCGTTCTGTTAGATAGCTGCGTTTTGGATTTAGAAGCAGATATTTCCCTGTGCTTACTGCTGTTTCTTCCATATGCCGGTAATGGGCTGAAAACGCCTGTTTTGGGACTCTGCAGAGAAAGTGTTTGCAGACTGCTGAATCCACACACGGGTTTAACTCTGGAAGTTGAGTGCACACATTGACAACCGTTCTGTTAGATAGCTGCGTTTTGGATTTAGAAGCAGATATTTCCCTGTGCTTACTGCTGTTTCTACCATATGCCGGTAATGGGCTGAAAACGCCTGTTTTGGGACTCTGCAGAGAAAGTGTTTGCAGACTGCTGAATCCACCCACGGGTTTAACTCTGGAAGTTGAGTGCACACATTGACAACCGTTCTGTTAGATAGCTGCGTTTTGGATTTAGAAGCAGATATTTCCCTGTGCTTACTGCTGTTTCTTCCATATGCCGGTAATGGGCTGAAAACGCCTGTTTTGGGACTCTGCAGAGAAAGTGTTTGCAGACTGCTGAATCCACACACGGGTTTAACTCTGGAAGTTGAGTGCACACATTGACAACCGTTCTGTTAGATAGCTGCGTTTTGGATTTAGAAGCAGATATTTCCCTGTGCTTACTGCTGTTTCTTCCATATGCCGGTAATGGGCTGAAAACGCCTGTTTTGGGACTCTGCAGAGAAAGTG
>NW_026988861.1:0-7500 GCF_030222135.1 Aotus nancymaae
GATACCTTCTGTAGCTCTACAGATGGTTTGGGTGGAAAATAGAACGGGAAAAAGTGAGCCGACAAGAAAGCGAAATAGGAACGTCTAGGAAGGAGGCAAGAAAAGACGTAAGTCATAGCCCAAAAAAACCAAAACAAAACAAAAACGACATGGTCCTTTTCTAAGGCCAGGTGTTGGTGATATTCACCTATGTAAACTCAAGCCTAGAAGATCAGTACAGTCCTTATATATTCACTACTTAATAACATACGAGAAAAACACTTTTCATTTGATATATAAGAACTTTGTATGAACAGCTAGAAATATATATGTACATCGCAAATCCCAAATGAAACCCAACTTAATACAAAGTGAACTATAGGGATGACACAAAAATGGGTAGATATCAGAATTCAGCTAAGTTTACAGTTGTGCCTTATATCTTTTTTAAATTTTGCTTTTGAGACGGAGTCTTGCTCTGTTGCCCAGGCTGGAGCGCAGTGGTGCGATCTTGTCTCACTGCAACCTCTGCTTCCTGGGTTCAAGCGATTCTTGTGCCTCAGCCTCCCCAGTAGCTGGGATTACAGGAGTTGTGCCACCATGCCCGGCTAATCTTTGTATTTTAGTAGAGACGAGGTTTTGCCATGTTGGCCAGACCGGTCTCAAACTCCTAGGCTCAAGCAATCTCAAACTCCTAGGCTCAAGCAATCCACCCACCTCAGCCTCCCAAAGTGCTGGGATGACAGGCGTGAGCCACCGCGCCCAGCTGACAAATACATACAGGCATTCTGATGGGAACTGGTGTATGTATGAAAGTAACAGATGATCGAGTTTCTTTGGTGTCTAAAACAGAGCAAGCTCAAGATGTAAAGAAGATTGAGAAATTCCACAGTCAACTAATGCGACTGATGGTGGCCAAGGAATCCCGCAATGTTACCATGGAAACTAACTGAGTGAATGGTTTGAAACGAAGACTTTGTCATGTACTTAGGAAGTAAATATCTTTTGCAGTCGAGAAAGTGTTGGGACGGAAAATACTCTATGTCACCAAGTGGACTATTCAGAAGCTTAGAGGTCATTTTTTTGTAATTTTCTTTTGAATGTTTGGTTTAGAGGAGAGCTAGGAATGCGAATGTTTTCAGTCAGAAAGCCTGTATTTACTTTTGGAAACTGAACAAGCCATGCGTCTGTCTCGGGAACTTTGCAGATTACTTGATGTTAGGTAAAACGCATAATTGTTTCTTTGGCGGATTCGTATCAGTAACTTGAAAATGGGATATTAAGAAGAGCCAATGCTTCGTTAAATTTAGTTCGTCTGCCTTTAAAAGAACATGAAATGTGACCATTTTGTTGGATGGATCGGGGTATTTCTTTTGGAGCATAAAATGTATGCTGTCGATGACCAATAAATATAGAATATGGTAATCGGAATTACCTCCGGACCACAGTATGCATTGTTACGAACACCGTGCACCTGATTATGTATAGTAGTGTAGCCTCAATTATCTCTACAAGTCATTGACTAACCAGTATGCTTTGCCTTCTTTCCAGATTTAAACTACCTGTTATTATAGGGGACCGGTAGCATCAGCTTGTGGAGCAGTGGCTTTGAATCTAGTTTTCAGTGATCAGAAGCAGCAGTTATTTGAGTGCGTGAATGGAATGATGATCAGTATAAATGTACCGAAACCACCATGTTACAGAAATTTTTTCCTTCCTTCTTTCTTTCTTTCTTTCTTTCTTTCTTTCTTTCTTTCTTTCTTTCTTTCTTTCTTTCTTTCTTTCTTTCTTTCTTTTTTCTTTTTCTTTTTTTTTTTTTGAGACAGAGTTTCGCTCTTGTTACCTAGGCTGGAGTGCAATGGCACGATCTCGGCTCACCGCAACCTCCGCCTCCCGGGTTCAAGCAATTCTCCTGCCTCAGCCTCCAGAGTAGCTGGGACTACAGGCGCGCGCCACCACGCCCAGCTAATTTTTGTATTTTTAGTAGAGATGGGGTTTCACCATGTTGACCAGGATGGTCTGGTCCGGATCTCTCGACCTCATGATCCACCCGCCTCGGCCTCCCAAAATGATGGGATTATAGGCGTGAGCCACCACGCCCGGCCTACAGAAATTTTTACTACGTATTTTTCATCTGTAGTTTCTCAGAAGGGCTATAGATGATTCGAACTGTCAAATCCTCGCATGCTTCTGTGACACCCCTGTCCGTCTTCTCCCTTTCTTTAACCAAAGCGTTAGGTGAGACTGTCACAACCGTTATGTTTTCCATTAAACCGGAAGTGTGATATTATTTGACACTTATGCTTGTATCCTAAATTTCACCAACCAAACGTCATGTTCACATGTTGATTCCTCGGGAATGAAATGAAGGTACTATATACCTTGAAATATATTTTGTAGAAACTTGTCATGTTGAGCAACATCTTAGCATGGTAAGTAAGTTCCCTTAGCTATATAAACTTGTGCATGTTTCAGAGAGATCAGTAAATAAAATACTACAAAAAAGAAGGAGAAGGAGAAGAAGAAAGGAGTAGAAAAGAAGAAGAAGAAGAAGAAGAAGAAGAAGAAGAAGAAGAAGAAGAAGAAGAAAGAAGGAGAAGAAAAAGAAAAAGAAGAATAAGAAGAAGCAGAAGCAGAAGACCTTATTGTTGTACCCGAGCGAGTCAAAGAATGCAGCACACTCTGAGATTGAATTATGAGTCCTTTATTATGCCAGCGACCGAGAGGTGGCTGACGCACAAAATTCTCTCGGCCGGCCCCTAAGAAAATGTTAGGTGGTCTTTTATACCCTAGTTTTAAAAGGGAGGGGGAACGTAGCTGAAGCAAATTTTTCACAAAAGCAGAGTAAGCAAAAAGTTAAAAGTTAACCTAGTACATGAGAAATAAAACAGTGCCAGGTGCGAGGGGTACAGTTGTCACAAAAGACATACAACTTACATAGGTAACGGGGGCTCTGGGCACTGGACAGCAGCTGCCTGCATTCCCAGGCTCTGTTGGTACCACTTAAGTCGGCCTCTTATCAACAAATGCATTCCTGGGGGTGCCCAGTGTCAGCCCGCCCCAGCTGCTACGTACTCTGGTTCCGTACTGAATGGTGGGAAAACAACTAAAATGTAGAAGCTAAGATGGAGTCTGTCCAGCTCAGGAAGCTAACATAAAGCCTGAACAGCTTTTAGTCTGAGAAGGAGAGAGTTAGTTTTAACTGGCAAAAAGCAGGTTATCACACTATGAAGTACAGTTTACATTAACCCGCTGTCACCATACGTCGAGAAATCCACAAAAGCGCTAGTGAACAACAGGAGAAAAACAGCAGCTAACACGTCCTGGGGAAAAGATACGCCTTCCTAGAATTCCGTGCCAAGGCATCGCCTCCGGTAATCTTAAGGGAGCAAAGTATTACTTTTTAGACAGCGTTTCTATTTTGGGCAAATACTACTACGGCCCAGAGTGGCGCCATGATGCCCTTCCCGTTTTGCAAATTTGCTGGTCCAAGGAAGGAGAAAATAAGACATCATGATAAAAGGTGATTGAGACCCAGCCAAGATGAAGCTTTCCCAGGGAGGGAGGGAAGGAGGGAGGGAGGGAGGGAGGGAGGGAGGGAGGGAGGGAGGGAGGGGGGCCTGAGGCGTGAAGGGGTGAAAAAACGCCACCACTACAGTCCAGTCCGCCCACCCGCTTGCCCACGGGGGCCAAAGGCTGTGCCATCGCCCCCCGCTGCCTCTGGGGAAGTGGGACCGTGCCCCAGCCCCAGCCCCCATCTTCAAAAACAGTGGCCACCGAGTGAGGTGAGGCCTGGCGATCACCCATGCAAATGTCAACCGGCAAAGGGTGGGCGGAGGGGAGAGAAGATGGAGGCCCACCCGCCTGGCTCCAGAACGTTTCCACGCAGGGTGGCGGGAGGTGCGGTGTCGGGGGGAACCCACCTCACAAACTCACGGAATTGGAGTAAAGGGGCGGGGGGGAGGGGCTTAAAAAAAATAAACCAACTCCTCATAAAGCCCAAGGAGAAGAGTCTATGCATGCGCATGAAAGACACCAACAAACAAAGAAACACAAAGTACTGATAAAAGAACCATAGGGCCCCCACCAGGGTGGAGGTTCCCAAGGCAACGAGGGAGAGAGGGAGGGGCCTCCAGATGGGAGGAAGAGAAACCGGTTGCCCCAGGCTCTGTGAAGTCGTCAGGCAGACCTCCCTCCGCGCCACCTCGATTTTCCATTACAGTGGCCGCTAGGTGATGCCCGAAGACATTTATATAAAAGTGTCAGTGTTTTTATGCTTCACTAAATGATAAGGCCTATGTTCAAACATCATCATCTGCCTCACTCATTATTTCTCTTTCTCAGTGCCTGAACACACCCAATAGCAAGCACCAGGTAGAGGCTAAGACCCACAAAAATGGAAGCATCCTTCAAGTTGATAGGACATTTAACCATACTAAGCCCACTGTCAAAAACAATGTAAATTATACTCCTCCTGCAAAAGGCCAACTTATATGGCAAATATGTAAAAACCCTGGCATACAGGAAAAAATGAATACATGACAGTCTAATACATTATCCCGCTTTGTAGATAGACTTATCATTCCACTAAGTATTAACTATAGTTCCAAGCACTGAATCTGCTTAATAACCAAAATGTAAAGACCTTACCTTGTGGTTTGTAATGTCTCATTAACAGAAATGTGAACTTTGATAACAGTTTAACTAAAATATTTCTTTATTTCAAGCTATCAGATGACATTGACATATTTGCATTTTCTATCTGTGTATACGTAATGACTTTCTTCAAGGCTTCAAGATCAGGATTGTCTTATGCCTTTGCATCACGGACCTAAGAGACCCCAATTATTTGAAGATGGGATGGGGACAAAATGTGGGTCCCCGTAGTCCCTACTCTGTGCAGCATCCATTAGATGACCACCGTACATATCACCAAAGTAATGACAGTAAGTCCTAAATCCAAAGTGCAACTTTAATACTGCAATTCCAAAAAAAATAAAGCTGTATACAACTCTTGGAATAACTCACCCAAATAAATAGCTTTATAACAGACAGACAGACAGACAGACAGACACACACACACACACACACACACACACACACACACACACACACACACACACAAAAGACCTAGCTAGATGCTTGCAGATGTCAGCACGGAAAAGAAGGGAATCTTGGATCGCTCTGGGTCGGGGTGGAGGTTGGTGGGGGGAGCGGCTCAGGCACGCCGCATCACCAGCCTCTCCCCGATCCCTCTCGGGCCAGGTCGTTTCTGGGCCCACCCAGGGAATCCTCTCAGGTGGTGCCCACCTGCAACTAGTCGACCAGAGCCCCCAGGGGACACAGCCTAGGCACCCGCCCATGGGTTCATATGGAACTTCAATTCCCCTAGACAACAGGAAGAGGAGACCAGGGGCGGGGGCGTGTGGACGGAGGGAGGCTAGGGGTGGAGATGGGACCCATCTAAGATGGAAGTCCAGTCCATAGCGTTTCCGAGTGGGCGCCAGACCCACCACCTCAGAGTGGCAATACCTGTCACAGGGAAACGAAGGTCCGTGAAATCCACGCTCCCGGAGACAGCGTGGATTTCACGGGGAGAAGAAGACAGCTTGCAGCACGCTACCTCCTGTCCCGGGGTCAAGTTTTCACTCCCAAATTTCGCATTTCTTCCCCCCCTCAACAAAGTTCCGCTCTCGTTGCCCAGGCTGGAGAGCAGTGGCACGATCTCGGCTCGCCGAAACCTCCGCCTCCCGGGTTCCAGCGATTCTCCTGCCTCAGCCTCCCGAGTGGCTTGGGATGACAGGCACGTACCTGTATAATCTCAGCAACTCGGGAGGCTGAGGCAGGGGAATCGCTGGAACCCGGGAGGTGGAGGTTGCAGTGAGCCCAGGCTGTAGCGTAGCGTGGTGCAATCTCAGTCGACCGCCACCTCCGCCTCTCGGGTTCAAGCGATTCTTCTGCCTCAGCGTCCCGAGTAGCCGAGACTACAGGCGCACGCCACCACGGCCAGCTAATTTTTGTATTTTTAGTAGAGACGGGGTTTCACCACGTCGGCCGGGATGGTCTCGATCTCTCAAGCCCGTGATCTGCCCGTTCCATCCATGCTCACGCCTGTCATCGCAGCAGTCTGAAAGGCCGACGTGGGAGGATGGCCGGAGCGCCAAAGTTTGAGATCATCTCGAGCCGTCAGTCGACACCACCTCCGCCTGTATAAATTGATCATCATCATCATCATCAGCAGCAGCAGCAGCAGCAGCAGCAGCAGCAGCAGCAGCAGCATCGTCAAAATTTAAAAAGGAATATATGTGTCCAGAGTGCGGGCCACAAAGCGAGACCACGTGCCGATGTCTTGGTCCAAAGCGTTGAGGCTGGAGTGACCCTGGGCTACAGAGCGAGACCCTGCCTTTAAAGAGAGACAGACGGGGGCGAGGGGGGGTGGCCGATGTGGGGAAGGGGGGGGGGGAGAGAGAGAGAGAGAGAGAGAGAGAGAGAGAGAGAGAGAGAGAGAGAGAGAGGGGGGGGGGGGAGAGAGAGAGAGAGAGAGAGAGAGATGCGAGCCTGCCTCGATGGAAAGAAAAATGTGAGCCTTCCCCCAAATAAATAAAATAAACTAACTAATTAAATAAATGCATGCATGCACGCACGCATGCGTGCGAGGGAGCCTGCCTCTAAATAAATCGATTGATAGATAAATAAACAAATAGCCGGGCACAGTGGCTCAGGCCTGTAATCCCCCAGCGCTTTGGGAGGCTGAGGCGGGTGGATCACCTGAGGTCAGAACATCGAGACCAGCCTGGCCAACATGGTGAAACCCTGTCTCTATTTAAAAGTAAATAAATAAATTAAAAAAAAATGAATGAATGAATGAATGAATGAATAAATAATAAAAGCGAGCCTGCCTCTATATAATTAGATAAATAAACGCAAGCCTGCCCCCAAATAAGTGAGTGAATGAATGAATGAATGAATGCCTGTAGAGAAATACTCGAGACCCCGCCTCTAACTAAATTAACGAACGGACGAAGACATGACAAACGTAAGAATGACATGGAAGAGTTAAGAAGCCATAAGAAGAGCCAGGTGCGGTGGCTCACACCTGTGGATTCCCAGCACTTTGGGAGGCCGAGGCGGGCGGATCATGAGGTCAAGAGATCGAGACCATCCCGGCCCTGGTGAAACGCCATCTCTACAAAAAATACAAAAGTTAGCCGGGCGTGGTGGCACACGCCTGTGGTCCCAGCTACTCGGGAGCCTGAGGCAGAAGAATCGCTTGACTCCAGGAGGTGGAGGTTGCGGTGAGCCGAGACCACGCCAGTGCACTCCAGCCTGGCAAGAGAGCAAGAGTCCGTCTCAAAAAAAAAAAAAAAAAAAAAGGAAAAAAAAAAAGAAACCGTAAGAAGAAACAACCAAGAGGATGTGAGCGAAGAGTGGTAATTAAAATAAGTATCAAAGTTAATGTAAAGAAATATTTACACACACACAGACGTGGAACAATTAATTAATTTTTTTTTTTCTCAAAGA
>NW_026988861.1:20000-27527 GCF_030222135.1 Aotus nancymaae
GCATCGAGCGGCGCTCGGTCCCCACCGCGGGGACCGGCGGACCCCTCTCTCTCCCATCACCGAGAAGAGGGAACTCTGCCTACACGTGAGCGAATCCAATCGCTGACGGCAGCGCTACCACAACGCAGAGAGAGGCGGCGAGCCGGGGGAATCCGGTACACCCCAAGGCACAACCTCTCAGATCGCTAGAGAAGGCTTTCTCACCGAGGGCGGGTCACGCTCCCCCAACCCACCGGTCGCCCCCTCACCGGGCCAGCCACGGAGGCGCTCAGGGACACCTGGGGAAGGGAGGGGGGGCCGTGGTCTACGGCAGCAGGAGAAGGAAAACCTGCGGCACCCCTTACCCCACGCGGGAGAGGCGCACCTCGCTCGACCACACCCCCTCCAATGAGCTGAGCTCCTCCTCAGGACCCACACGCAGACCCCCCGTGGCAGCAGCCGGAGGAGGGGGCCCCAGGGGCGGGAACACCACCACCACTCGGCCTCGGGCACCTGAGTGACAACCCGGAGCGCTCCAGGAGCACCGCAAAGGCCTGAGCGGAGCCAACGCTCGCACCACCCCGGCAAGGGCAGGACGACGGGCCGGCGGGACAGCCCCCCACCGCCGCGGAGGGGGGCCGCGCCCGCAAGGCAACACCCACAGGAGGCGAGAGCGAGGGATGCCTGCCGTGTCAGAGGACCCCGCCGCCCCCGCCAGGCAGACGACAGGAGAAGCACGGCGAGGTCGGGCCGGATTCCGTACCCCTAATGCCTCCCACCACCAGCCCCACACATGCAGGGAGAGGAGAGACACGGGGCCCCCCCGCGGGTGGGGTGAGAAGAGCGGAGCCATTCACCATGAAGGTCCGTCCCTCGCCCACCGCGGAACGGTCGCAGCCCGGGAGAGCATGACGTCACCACATCGATCGGAACAAGACCCAGAGCGGAGCAACGGGACCTCACCAGCCTCACCAAACCACCGAGCCGACCACAGCCCGCGGTCGGCCAGCCCCGCTCTGAGGGAAGGGACGGCGGACAACCCCAAGGGAGCGGAGGACGCCTGACACGCACGGCACGGAGCCAACGGAGCGGGGTTGTCACGACCGCCCCAGGTGCCCGCAGCGGGGAGCGCACGCGCAGGCGGAAGGGAGCCCCCCACCCGCATCGGCCTCTCCCCACCACACCCGGGTGGGTCAGAGGAGACCCGGGCCCACCCAGGGCGGCACCGGGGAGCCGGGACACTCAGACGGATGCGTGAGAGGCAAGGCACACGGGCCCCAGCCGGCGGCTCAAGCCAGAGCAGGGCCGGCTAGCCAGGTCACCGCCAGACCAGATAAACCCCCACGCATCCAGAGGCCCGACCTCTCCAGCGACAAGTCGCCAGAGGACAGCGTGTCAGCAACAACCCGGTGGCCCAAAATTCAAACTCAGCGTGAAAGATATACCCACCCTGGGGGGCAGGGGGTCGAGTCACCGGCCACACCACCGACTCAGAAACGCACGACACGGACATCTGTCCCCAAAAAGGCCACCATCGCAGCCACACACGGAGCACCCAGGGCCGTCTCGTCGACCCCCAAGACCAGGGACGCCCTCCGGGCCACCGGTGCCACGCAGGGGCCGACCCGTGCCTCCAGAGCGAGACCCATTCGGCCGTCCCCTCACACGCGAGGGACACACGAGGGACCGAAGGCGCTCTCAGGGACCACTCTCCGACTACGAACGCGGACTTGGAAGAAAAGTATCACAGCAGAGGGACCGCAGCCGGGTACGGCACCCCGGGAGGACGGCGCAGGACGGCCACCGACTCCCCACGAGAACTTGGAAAAGAGATTCGGCGGGTGCCTCAGGCGGCCAGGGCCCGCACAGGCCCGCGACAGGGCCGGGGAGGGGCGTCCCCGGCCACCCGCGCCATGCCCGGAGGGTCCCCGCGGGTCGCGGGTCGGGCCTCGGGAGCTACGGCGTGCTGGTCGACCAGCCCCGGCAGCCCGCACACCTCGCTCGGGCCTGGAAACTCGGCGACAGCCTGCCCCTATATAGCCCTGCACGCCCGTGCTCTGACTCACAAGTGACTCGCCAGAGCTCTGGCGCCACAGGGACAGCCCCGCTGACAGCCGCAGGCTTTCCGGAGCTCTGCCTAGCTCACAGCAGGGACGCTCCCCTCGCTCAGCAGCTGCCACCGGAGCTCTGGAAGCCAGGAGAACCATATAAAAGCGGCCACCAGATGGAGCCCGAAAACCGGCGACATGTCACCATCCCAAACCTGTCACCGAGACACATCCGGATGGCAGGGCGGCCGGCGGACCGCAAAACCGAAACCGTGAGTCGAGAAAGTCTTCCCGAGGCCGAAAACACAGCCCCTCCACCCCAACCCCACAGAAACGCTCCTCCAAACGTGTATCTGCGTAGACCGAGACAGAGTCAAAAGACAAGCCCATGACGTGTGGGTGTTTGGAGATGCATCTCGGAGGGAGAAAGAACACACAGGACTCGGGCGCGAGTCGTTCAGGTGACAGAGAGACGCCGAATGAGGACACGTTCACAATCCACACGGGGTGGGGGATGGGAGGGAGGGAGGGAGGGAGGGAGGGAGGGAGGGAGGGGATAGAAAAAAGAGAGATGGAGGAAGGAGGGAGGGAAGAAAGCAAGCAGGGAGCGGGGAGGAAGGAGATGGAGAAAACAGACAGAATTTAAAAAATCTGGAGAAGGTATATGATGAAAGGTGGAAAATGAAGAAAGATGAAAAAGAGAAAGAATGAGGAAAGAGATGACGGAAAGAAGGGCGAAAGAGAGGAAAAAAGAAAGTATAAAAGACAAAGAAAGAAAGAAAGAATAAAGGAAAGGAACAGATAAAAGGACAGAAGGGAGGGAGGAAGGAGGGAAAGAAAAAGAAAGAAAGAAAGAAAGAAAGAAAGAAAGAAAGAAAGAAAGAAAGAAAGAAAAAGAAAGAAAGAAAGAAGAGGCTAATGCCTTTTTCAGCGTTCGCCCACCTGCATCAAGGTGAAAATTAAAAAAGAAGAAGAAGGGGAAGAAGAAGGAGGAGGAGGAGGAGGAGGAGGAGGAGGAGGAGGAGGAGGAGGAGGAGGAGGAGGAAAGAAAGAAAGGAAGGAAGGAAGAAAAAGACAGAAAATGGAGAAAATAAAATTCGGTACTAAACACTATCTGGCCTGGCGACACAGCAAGGCTCCGTCTAGAAAGAAAGACAGAGAGACAGAGAGACAGAGAGAAAGAAACAGCGAGAGAGAGAGAGAGAGAGAGAGAGAGAGAGAGAGAGAGAGAGAGAGAGAGAGAAAGAGAGACAAAGAAACGCAGAGGCCGGGCACGGTGGCTCATGCCTGTAATCCCAGCACTTTGGGAGGCCGAGGCGGGTGGATCACAAGGTCAGGAGTTCGAGACCAGCCTGGCCAAAATGTTGAAACCCCGTCTCTGCTAAAAAAACAAACATTAGCTGGGCGCGGTGGCACGCGCCTGTAATCCCAGCTACAAAAAAAAAAAAAAGGAAACACAGGAACAACGAAAGAAACACAGAACTGGGTGACAGAGTGAGACTCTGTCTCGAAAGAAAGAAAGAAAGAAAAAGAAAGAAAGAAAGAAAGAAAGAAAGAAAGAAAGAAAGAAAGACAGACAGACAGACAGACAGACAGACAGGAACAACGAAAGAAAGAAAGACAGGAACAACGAAAGAAACACAGAAACAACAAAAGAAACACAGAACTAGGCCGGGCGCGGTGGCTCACGCCTGTAATCCCAGCACTTTGGGAGGCCGAGGCGGGTGGATCACGAGGTCAAGAGATCGAGACCATCCTGGTCAACATGGTGAAACCCCGTCTACACTAAAAATACAAAAAATTAGCTGGGCATGGTGGCGCTTGCCTGTAATGCCAGCTACTCAGGAGGCTGAGGCAGGAGAATCGCCTGAACCCGGGAGGCGGAGGTTGCAGCGAGCCGAGATCGCGCCATTGCACTCCAGCCTGGGTGACAGAGTGAGACTCTGTCTCAAAAAAAAAAAAGGAGAAAAAAAAAAAAAAAAAAGGAAACACAGGAACAACGAAAGAAACACAGAACTGGGTGACAGAGTGAGACTCTGTCTCGAAAGAAAGAAGAAGAAAGAAAGAAAGAAAGAAAGAAAGAAAGAAAGAAAGAAAGAAAGAAACAAACAAACAAACAAACACAGGAACAGCGAAAGAAACACAGAACCGAGTGACAGAGTGAGACTGTCTCGCAAAAAGAAAATAAAGGAAAGCAAACACAGAAACAACGAAAGAAACACAGAAAGAACGAAAGAACCAGAACTGGGTGAGAGAGTGGCACTCTGTCTCAAAAAAAAAAAAAGGGAAACACAGAAACAACGAAAGAAACACAGGAACAACAAAAGAAACACAGAAACCACGAAAGAAACACAGGAACAACGAAAGAAACACAGAAACCACGAAAGAAACACAGAACTGGGTGACAGAGTGAGACTCTGTCGCAAAAAAAAGACAAAATACAAGGAAACACAGAAACCACGAAAGAAACAAAGAAAGAAAGAAAGAGCTGGAAAAGGAAATTAGGAAGACAGAAACAAAAGGAGAAAGGATAGAAAGATCTTTTCTTGTTTTTTTTTTTTGTTTGTTTTTTTTGAGACGGAGTCTCGCTCTTGTTACCCAGGCTGGAGTGCAATGGCGCGATCTCGGCTCACTGCAACCTCCGCCTCCTGGGTTCAGGCAATTCTCCTGCCTCAGCCTCCTGAGTAGCTGGGATTACAGGCACGCGCCACCGTGCCCAGCTAATTTTTTTGTATTAGTAGAGACGGGGTTTCACCATGTTGACCAGGATGGTCTCGATCTCTCGACCTCGTGATCCACCCGCCTCGGCCTCCCAAAGTGCTGGGATTACAGGCTTGAGCCACCGCGCCCGGCCTATTTTCTTGTTTTTTAATCCTCTAAAAGCATAGTAAGGCCCAGGTAGGGGCTACGACACACCTTCCACCTTACTAATATGTTGGCCAGGAAAATAAAAATTTACACTTAACGTAACCGTTAAAAGTGACTATGAGCCGGACGCGGAGGCTCAAGCCTGTCATCCCAGCACTCTGGGGGGCTGAGGCGGGTGGACCACCTGAGGTCAGGCGTTCAAGACCAGGCTGGCCAACATGGTGAAACCCCGTCTCTACTAAAAACACAAAAAAAACTTCTTTAATTTTAACGTATAAAGAAAAGGAAAAAGTTCTCCAGGCGTGGTGGCGCATGCCTGTAACCCCAGCCACTCAGAAGGCTGAGGCAGGAGAATTGCTTGAATCCGGGAGGCAGACGTTGCAGTGAGCAGAGATCACACCGCTGCATTCTAGCCTGGGCGACAGAGCGAGACTCTATCTTAAAAATGAAAAAAAAAAAATGACTATGAGGGCCCAGGCCAGGGTGGTTGAATTTACCTAAGGAGTGGGGGTGGGGGTGGAGTGGAGAGGATATGCCTGACTGGAACGAGAGAAACCGAGGGGAGCAAGCAGAAGGGGACAGAAAGAGGAAGGGGAAGGGACGGAGGCACAGTGGGTTATTCTAGAATGTTTTCAAGCCTGGGGTGGGGGTGGGCACGGAGGGCAACTCAGGAAACAAGCCGACTCCAGCAATGACACCTAATTCATTATTGCTGGCATCGCTGCCTTGAAAGGGGGGCACCGCATGTTTCTTCCTCCACACCCATTCGATGACTTCTGGGAAATGCCATTTACTTGCACGCTCTTGACATCTACCTGCTTTCACTACAACTGAGGAGAATCAGGAAAGTCCCCACTAACGGCAAGGCCTAAAGTGGAGCTGTCATCCATAAAACCCAGGCAGCAGAGTCCATATGGGTTAAAAAGACACGAAGAGGCCGGGCGCGGTGGCTCAAGCCTGTAATCCCAGCACTTTGGGAGGCCGAGGCGGGTGGATCACGAGGTCAAGAGATCGAGACCATCCTGGTCAACATGGTGAAACCCCGTCTCTACTAATACAAAAAATTAGCTGGGCACGGTGGCGCGTGACTGTAATCCCAGCTACTCAGGAGGCTGAGGCAGGAGAATTGCCTGAACCCAGGAGGCGGAGGTTGCGGTGAGCCGAGACAGCGCCATTGCGCTCCAGCCTGGGTATCAAGAGCGAAACTCCGTCTCAAAAAAAAAAAAAAAAAAAAAAAAGACACGAAGAGAGAAAGGGAAACAACGGATCAAAGAGAAGAACAATCGGGCCCAGCCAGGGTCTCCAGGGGTCTTCTGGGCAACGAGGGAGTGAGGGGGACGGACGGACGGACGGACGGACCAAGGTGGGGGCGGGGCGGGGCGGGGGCGGGTGAGCTCGGGGCGTGGGCGGGGCGGCGGGTAGCGGAGAGAAGCCACAATCGCTCCTGACTGCGGGCGGGCGGCCAGAGCGTCCCGTATGCCGCCTAGACCTTCAAGAACCGTGACCGCTAGGTGACGCCCGAAGACAACATATGCAAGTGTCAGCCCGGCACCCTCCCAGGCATTATCCCCACAACTAACCGAGCGGAGCCCCTGCGGGGGAAGGAAGCACCATGACTCGGCAATACACACAGAAACACACGCACCTACGTACGCACGCACGCACGCACGCACACGCGCGCCGTATTCCACAGTATAGAAGGGTTTATACCGTGATCACGAGAGGGCCCGCACTATTTTCTTTTCTAGTGACAAAAGAAAAAGCAGGCCGGGGCCTAGCGGCCCACGCCCGTCACCCCTGCACTCTAGTAGGCAGAGGCAGAGGCAGAGGCAGATGCGGGCGGGTCGCCTGAGGTCAGGAGTTCCAAACCAGCCCGGTCCACGCGACGAAACCACCATCTCTAGGCCCTCGAAAGGCTGAGGCAGGAGAATCGCTGGAACTCGGGAGGTGGAGGTCGCACTGAGCCGAGATCTCACCACTGCACTTCAGCCTGGGCGACAGAGCAAGACTCCGGGGGCGGGGAAGGAAAAAAAAAAAGGAAAAAAAAATCGCTTCCCTCTTGAGGTGAATACGCACTGTTACACGTACACAGAGAGCTCGGAAGGTATACAGGCCCTGACATCCTCTGTAACTTTGAGTCGGTCTGGCGATATTTTCCAGGCCTTCCGTTTCCCCGTCAGCAGTCACAGAAATAAAAACTCCCTCCTTTCCCAATTCGTCTTCATGTCGTCATCAGGCCACAAGAATAAGCGAACACATTTTACACGACAAGGAGGAAAAGCACAACAAAGCGAAAGTCTCAGAGGTCTGTGGTACAGATTGAAGAGACTCTTTCAGAATCCACAGAAAGACACACACACGGAGAGATGGAAAGAAACAAATAAAGAAAAGAGAAAGAGAGTAAGGAAGATAAGGAACAGGCCGGGCGCGGTGGCTCACGCCTGTCATCCCAGCACTTTGGGAGGCCGAGGTGGGTGGATCACCTGAGCTCAGGAGTTCAAGACCAGCCTGGCCATCATGGTGAAACCCCATCTTTATAAAAAAATAAATAAATAAAAAATAAAAAAATAAAAAGGAAGATAAAGAACAAGAAATATAAAGAAAGAGAGGGCCGGGCGCGGTGGCTCACGCC
>NW_026988862.1:0-81741 GCF_030222135.1 Aotus nancymaae
TTAACTCGGGAAGTTGAGTGCACACATTGACAACCGTTCTGTTAGATAGCTGCGTTTTGGATTTAGAAGCAGATATTTCCCTGTGCTTACTGCTGTTTCTTCCATATGCCGGTAATGGGCTGAAAACGCCTGTTTGGGGACTCTGCAGAGAAAGTCTCTGCAGACTGCTGAATCCACACACGGGTTTAACTCTGGAAGTTGAGTGCACACATTGACAACCGTTCTGTTAGATAGCTGCGTTTTGGATTTAGAAGCAGATATTTCCCTGTGCTTACTGCTGTTTCTTCCATATGCCGGTAATGGGCTGAAAACGCCTGTTTTGGGACTCTGCAGAGAAAGTCTCTGCAGACTGCTGAATCCACACACGGGTTTAACTCTGGAAGTTGAGTGCACACATTGACAACCGTTCTGTTAGATAGCTGCGTTTTGGATTTAGAAGCAGATATTTCCCTGTGCTTACTGCTGTTTCTTCCATATGCCGGTAATGGGCTGAAAACGCCTGTTTTGGGACTCTGCAGAGAAAGTCTCTGCAGACTGCTGGATCCACACACGGGTTTAACTCTGGAAGTTGAGTGCACACATTGACAACCGTTCTGTTAGATAGCTGCGTTTTGGATTTAGAAGCAGATATTTCCCTGTGCTTACTGCTGTTTCTTCCATATGCCGGTAATGGGCTGAAAACGCCTGTTTTGGGACTCTGCAGAGAAAGTCTCTGCAGACTGCTGAATCCACACACGGGTTTAACTCTGGAAGTTGAGTGCACACATTGACAACCGTTCTGTTAGATAGCTGCGTTTTGGATTTAGAAGCAGATATTTCCCTGTGCTTACTGCTGTTTCTTCCATATGCCGGTAATGGGCTGAAAACGCCTGTTTGGGGACTCTGCAGAGAAAGTCTCTGCAGACTGCTGAATCCACACACGGGTTTAACTCTGGAAGTTGAGTGCACACATTGACAACCGTTCTGTTAGATAGCTGCGTTTTGGATTTAGAAGCAGATATTTCCTGTGCTTACTGCTGTTTCTTCCATATGCCGGTAATGGGCTGAAAACGCCTGTTTTGGGACTCTGCAGAGAAAGTCTCTGCAGACTGCTGAATCCACACACGGGTTTAACTCTGGAAGTTGAGTGCACACATTGACAACCGTTCTGTTAGATAGCTGCGTTTTGGATTTAGAAGCAGATATTTCCCTGTGCTTACTGCTGTTTCTTCCATATGCCGGTAATGGGCTGAAAACGCCTGTTTTGGGACTCTGCAGAGAAAGTCTCTGCAGACTGCCGAATCCACACACGGGTTTAACTCTGGAAGTTGAGTGCACCCATTGACAACCGTTCTGTTAGATAGCTGCGTTTTGGATTTAGAAGCAGATATTTCCCTGTGCTTACTGCTGTTTCTTCCATATGCCGGTAATGGGCTGAAAACGCCTGTTTTGGGACTCTGCAGAGAAAGTCTCTGCAGACTGCTGAATCCACACACGGGTTTAACTCTGGAAGTTGAGTGCACACATTGACAACCGTTCTGTTAGATAGCTGCGTTTTGGATTTAGAAGCAGAGATTTCCCTGTGCTTACTGCTGTTTCTTCCATATGCCGGTAATGGGCTGAAAACGCCTGTTTGGGGACTCTGCAGAGAAAGTCTCTGCAGACTGCTGAATCCACACACGGGTTTAACTCGGGAAGTTGAGTGCACACATTGACAACCGTTCTGTTAGATAGCTGCGTTTTGGATTTAGAAGCAGATATTTCCCTGTGCTTACTGCTGTTTCTTCCATATGCCGGTAATGGGCTGAAAACGCCTGTTTTGGGACTCTGCAGAGAAAGTCTCTGCAGACTGCTGAATCCACACACGGGTTTAACTCTGGAAGTTGAGTGCACACATTGACAACCGTTCTGTTAGATAGCTGCGTTTTGGATTTAGAAGCAGATATTTCCCTGTGCTTACTGCTGTTTCTTCCATATGCCGGTAATGGGCTGAAAACGCCTGTTAGGGGACTCTGCAGAGAAAGTCTCTGCAGACTGCTGAATCCACACACGGGTTTAACTCTGGAAGTTGAGTGCACACATTGACAACCGTTCTGTTAGATAGCTGCGTTTTGGATTTAGAAGCAGATATTTCCCTGTGCTTACTGCTGTTTCTTCCATATGCCGGTAATGGGCTGAAAACGCCTGTTTTGGGACTCTGCAGAGAAAGTCTCTGCAGACTGCTGAATCCACACACGGGTTTAACTCTGGAAGTTGAGTGCACACATTGACAACCGTTCTGTTAGATAGCTGCGTTTTGGATTTAGAAGCAGATATTTCCCTGTGCTTACTGCTGTTTCTTCCATATGCCGGTAATGGGCTGAAAACGCCTGTTTTGGGACTCTGCAGAGAAAGTCTCTGCAGACTGCTGAATCCACACACGGGTTTAACTCTGGAAGTTGAGTGCACACATTGACAACCGTTCTGTTAGATAGCTGCGTTTTGGATTTAGAAGCAGATATTTCCCTGTGCTTACTGCTGTTTCTTCCATATGCCGGTAATGGGCTGAAAACGCCTGTTTTGGGACTCTGCAGAGAAAGTGTTTGCAGACTGCTGAATCCACACACGGGTTTAACTCTGGAAGTTGAGTGCACACATTGACAACCGTTCTGTTAGATAGCTGCGTTTTGGATTTAGAAGCAGATTTTCCCTGTGCTTACTGCTGCTTCTTCCATATGCCGGTAATGGGCTGAAAACGCCTGTTTTGGGACTCTGCAGAGAAAGTGTTTGCAGACTGCTGAATCCACACACCGGTTTAACTCTGGAAGTTGAGTGCACACATTGACAACCGTTCTGTTAGATAGCTGCGTTTTGGATTTAGAAGCAGATATTTCCCTGTGCTTACTGCTGTTTCTTCCATATGCCGGTAATGGGCTGAAAACGCCTGTTTTGGGACTCTGCAGAGAAAGTCTCTGCAGACTGCTGAATCCACACACGGGTTTAACTCTGGAAGTTGAGTGCACACATTGACAACCGTTCTGTTAGATAGCTGCGTTTTGGATTTAGAAGCAGATATTTCCCTGTGCTTACTGCTGTTTCTTCCATATGCCGGTAATGGGCTGAAAACGCCTGTTTTGGGACTCTGCAGAGAAAGTCTCTGCAGGCTGCTGAATCCACACACGGGTTTACCTCTGGAAGTTGAGTGCACACATTGACAACCGTTCTGTTAGATAGCTGCGTTTTGGATTTAGAAGCAGATATTTCCCTGTGCTTACTGCTGTTTCTTCCATATGCCGGTAATGGGCTGAAAACGCCTGTTTTGGGACTCTGCAGAGAAAGTCTCTGCAGACTGCTGAATCCACACACGGGTTTAACTCTGGAAGTTGAGTGCACACATTGACAACCGTTCTGTTAGATAGCTGCGTTTTGGATTTAGAAGCAGATATTTCCCTGTGCTTACTGCTGTTTCTTCCATATGCCGGTAATGGGCTGAAAACGCCTGTTTGGGGACTCTGCAGAGAAAGTCTCTGCAGACTGCCGAATCCACACACGGGTTTAACTCTGGAAGCTGAGTGCACACATTGACAACCGTTCTGTTAGATAGCTGCGTTTTGGATTTAGAAGCAGATATTTCCCTGTGCTTACTGCTGTTTCTTCCATATGCCGGTAATGGGCTGAAAACGCCTCTTTGGGGACTCTGCAGAGAAAGTCTCTGCAGGCTGCTGAATCCACACACGGGTTTAACTCTGGAAGTTGAGTGCACACATTGACAACCGTTCTGTTAGATAGCTGCGTTTTGGATTTAGAAGCAGATATTTCCCTGTGCTTACTGCTGTTTCTTCCATATGCCGGTAATGGGCTGAAAACGCCTGTTTTGGGACTCTGCAGAGAAAGTCTCTGCAGACTGCTGAATTCCACACGGTTTAACTCTGGAAGTTGAGTGCACACATTGACAACCGTTCTGTTAGATAGCTGCGTTTTGGATTTAGAAGCAGATATTTCCCTGTGCTTACTGCTGTTTCTTCCATATGCCGGTAATGGGCTGAAAACGCCTGTTTTGGGACTCTGCAGAGAAAGTCTCTGCAGACTGCTGAATCCACACACGGGTTTAACTCTGGAAGTTGAGTGCACACATTGACAACCGTTCTGTTAGATAGCTGCGTTTTGGATTTAGAAGCAGATATTTCTCTGTGCTTACTGCTGTTTCTTCCATATGCCGGTAAAGGGCTGAAAACGCCTGTTTTGGGACTCTGCAGAGAAAGTCTCTGCAGACTGCTGAATCCACACACGGGTTTAACTCTGGAAGTTGAGTGCACACATTGACAACCGTTCTGTTAGATAGCTGCGTTTTGGATTTAGAAGCAGATATTTCCCTGTGCTTACTGCTGTTTCTTCCATATGCCGGTAATGGGCTGAAAACGCCTGTTTTGGGACTCTGCAGAGAAAGTGTTTGCAGGACTGCTGAATCCACACACGGGTTTAACTCTGGAAGTTGAGTGCACACATTGACAACCGTTCTGTTAGATAGCTGCGTTTTGGATTTAGAAGCAGATTTTCCCTGTGCTTACTGCTGCTTCTTCCATATGCCGGTAATGGGCTGAAAACGCCTGTTTTGGGACTCTGCAGAGAAAGTGTTTGCAGACTGCTGAATCCACACACCGGTTTAACTCTGGAAGTTGAGTGCACACATTGACAACCGTTCTGTTAGATAGCTGCGTTTTGGATTTAGAAGCAGATATTTCCCTGTGCTTACTGCTGTTTCTTCCATATGCCGGTAATGGGCTGAAAACGCCTGTTTTGGGACTCTGCAGAGAAAGTCTCTGCAGACTGCTGAATCCACACACGGGTTTAACTCTGGAAGTTGAGTGCACACATTGACAACCGTTCTGTTAGATAGCTGCGTTTTGGATTTAGAAGCAGATATTTCCCTGTGCTTACTGCTGTTTCTTCCATATGCCGGTAATGCGCTGAAAACGCCTGTTTTGGGACTCTGCAGAGAAAGTCTCTGCAGACTGCTGAATCCACACACGGGTTTAACTCTGGAAGTTGAGTGCACACATTGACAACCGTTCTGTTAGATAGCTGCGTTTTGGATTTAGAAGCAGATATTTCCCTGTGCTTACTGCTGTTTCTTCCATATGCCGGTAATGGGCTGAAAACGCCTGTTTTGGGACTCTGCAGAGAAAGTCTCTGCAGACTGCTGAATCCACACACGGGTTTAACTCTGGAAGTTGAGTGCACACATTGACAACCGTTCTGTTAGATAGCTGCGTTTTGGATTTAGAAGCAGATATTTCCCTGTGCTTACTGCTGTTTCTTCCATATGCCGTAATGGGCTGAAAACGCCTGTTTTGGGACTCTGCAGAGAAAGTCTCTGCAGGCTGCTGAATCCACACACGGGTTTACCTCTGGAAGTTGAGTGCACACATTGACAACCGTTCTGTTAGATAGCTGCGTTTTGGATTTAGAAGCAGATATTTCCCTGTGCTTACTGCTGTTTCTTCCATATGCCGGTAATGGGCTGAAAACGCCTGTTTTGGGACTCTGCAGAGAAAGTCTCTGCAGGACTGCTGAATCCACACACGGGTTTAACTCTGGAAGTTGAGTGCACACATTGACAACCGTTCTGTTAGATAGCTGCGTTTTGGATTTAGAAGCAGATATTTCCCTGTGCTTACTGCTGTTTCTTCCATATGCCGGTAATGGGCTGAAAACGCCTGTTTGGGGACTCTGCAGAGAAAGTCTCTGCAGGCTGCTGAATCCACACACGGGTTTAACTCTGGAAGTTGAGTGCACACATTGACAACCGTTCTGTTAGATAGCTGCGTTTTGGATTTAGAAGCAGATATTTCCCTGTGCTTACTGCTGTTTCTTCCATATGCCGGTAATGGGCTGAAAACGCCTGTTTTGGGACTCTGCAGAGAAAGTCTCTGCAGGCTGCTGAATCCACACACGGGTTTAACTCTGGAAGTTGAGTGCACACATTGACAACCGTTCTGTTAGATAGCTGCGTTTTGGATTTAGAAGCAGATATTTCCCTGTGCTTACTGCTGTTTCTTCCATATGCCGGTAATGGGCTGAAAACGCCTGTTTTGGGACTCTGCAGAGAAAGTCTCTGCAGGCTGCTGAATCCACACACGGGTTTAACTCTGGAAGTTGAGTGCACACATTGACAACCGTTCTGTTAGATAGCTGCGTTTTGGATTTAGAAGCAGATATTTCCCTGTGCTTACTGCTGTTTCTTCCATATGCCGGTAATGGGCTGAAAACGCCTGTTTGGGGACTCTGCAGAGAAAGTCTCTGCAGACTGCTGAATCCACACACGGGTTTAACTCTGGAAGTTGAGTGCACACATTGACAACCGTTCTGTTAGATAGCTGCGTTTTGGATTTAGAAGCAGATATTTCCCTGTGCTTACTGCTGTTTCTTCCATATGCCGGTAATGGGCTGAAAACGCCTGTTTGGGGACTCTGCAGAGAAAGTCTCTGCAGACTGCTGAATCCACACACGGGATTAACTCCGGAAGTTGAGTGCACACATTGACAACCGTTCTGTTAGATAGCTGCGTTTTGGATTTAGAAGCAGATATTTCCCTGTGCTTACTGCTGTTTCTTCCATATGCCGGTAATGGGCTGAAAACGCCTGTTTTGGGACTCTGCAGAGAAAGTCTCTGCAGACTGCTGAATCCACACACGGGTTTAACTCTGGAAGTTGAGTGCACACATTGACAACCGTTCTGTTAGATAGCTGCGTTTTGGATTTAGAAGCAGATTTTCCCTGTGCTTACTGCTGCTTCTTCCATATGCCGGTAATGGGCTGAAAACGCCTGTTTTGGGACTCTGCAGAGAAAGTGTTTGCAGACTGCTGAATCCACACACCGGTTTAACTCTGGAAGTTGAGTGCACACATTGACAACCGTTCTGTTAGATAGCTGCGTTTTGGATTTAGAAGCAGATATTTCCCTGTGCTTACTGCTGTTTCTTCCATATGCCGGTAATGGGCTGAAAACGCCTGTTTTGGGACTCTGCAGAGAAAGTCTCTGCAGACTGCTGAATCCACACACGGGTTTAACTCTGGAAGTTGAGTGCACACATTGACAACCGTTCTGTTAGATAGCTGCGTTTTGGATTTAGAAGCAGATATTTCCCTGTGCTTACTGCTGTTTCTTCCATATGCCGGTAATGGGCTGAAAACGCCTGTTTTGGGACTCTGCAGAGAAAGTCTCTGCAGGCTGCTGAATCCACACACGGGTTTACCTCTGGAAGTTGAGTGCACACATTGACAACCGTTCTGTTAGATAGCTGCGTTTTGGATTTAGAAGCAGATATTTCCCTGTGCTTACTGCTGTTTCTTCCATATGCCGGTAATGGGCTGAAAACGCCTGTTTTGGGACTCTGCAGAGAAAGTCTCTGCAGACTGCTGAATCCACACACGGGTTTAACTCTGGAAGTTGAGTGCACACATTGACAACCGTTCTGTTAGATAGCTGCGTTTTGGATTTAGAAGCAGATATTTCCCTGTGCTTACTGCTGTTTCTTCCATATGCCGGTAATGGGCTGAAAACGCCTCTTTGGGGACTCTGCAGAGAAAGTCTCTGCAGGCTGCTGAATCCACACACGGGTTTAACTCTGGAAGTTGAGTGCACACATTGACAACCGTTCTGTTAGATAGCTGCGTTTTGGATTTAGAAGCAGATATTTCCCTGTGCTTACTGCTGTTTCTTCCATATGCCGGTAATGGGCTGAAAACGCCTGTTTTGGGACTCTGCAGAGAAAGTCTCTGCAGACTGCTGAATCCACACACGGGTTTAACTCTGGAAGTTGAGTGCACACATTGACAACCGTTCTGTTAGATAGCTGCGTTTTGGATTTAGAAGCAGATATTTCCCTGTGCTTACTGCTGTTTCTTCCATATGCCGGTAATGGGCTGAAAACGCCTGTTTTGGGACTCTGCAGAGAAAGTCTCTGCAGACTGCTGAATCACACACGGGTTTAACTCTGGAAGTTGAGTGCACACATTGACAACCGTTCTGTTAGATAGCTGCGTTTTGGATTTAGAAGCAGATATTTCTCTGTGCTTACTGCTGTTTCTTCCATATGCCGGTAAAGGGCTGAAAACGCCTGTTTTGGGACTCTGCAGAGAAAGTCTCTGCAGACTGCTGAATCCACACACGGGTTTAACTCTGGAAGTTGAGTGCACACATTGACAACCGTTCTGTTAGATAGCTGCGTTTTGGATTTAGAAGCAGATATTTCCCTGTGCTTACTGCTGTTTCTTCCATATGCCGGTAATGGGCTGAAAACGCCTGTTTTGGGACTCTGCAGAGAAAGTGTTTGCAGACTGCTGAATCCACACACGGGTTTAACTCTGGAAGTTGAGTGCACACATTGACAACCGTTCTGTTAGATAGCTGCGTTTTGGATTTAGAAGCAGATTTTCCCTGTGCTTACTGCTGCTTCTTCCATATGCCGGTAATGGGCTGAAAACGCCTGTTTTGGGACTCTGCAGAGAAAGTGTTTGCAGACTGCTGAATCCACACACCGGTTTAACTCTGGAAGTTGAGTGCACACATTGACAACCGTTCTGTTAGATAGCTGCGTTTTGGATTTAGAAGCAGATATTTCCCTGTGCTTACTGCTGTTTCTTCCATATGCCGGTAATGGGCTGAAAACGCCTGTTTTGGGACTCTGCAGAGAAAGTCTCTGCAGACTGCTGAATCCACACACGGGTTTAACTCTGGAAGTTGAGTGCACACATTGACAACCGTTCTGTTAGATAGCTGCGTTTTGGATTTAGAAGCAGATATTTCCCTGTGCTTACTGCTGTTTCTTCCATATGCCGGTAATGCGCTGAAAACGCCTGTTTTGGGACTCTGCAGAGAAAGTCTCTGCAGACTGCTGAATCCACACACGGGTTTAACTCTGGAAGTTGAGTGCACACATTGACAACCGTTCTGTTAGATAGCTGCGTTTTGGATTTAGAAGCAGATATTTCCCTGTGCTTACTGCTGTTTCTTCCATATGCCGGTAATGGGCTGAAAACGCCTGTTTTGGGACTCTGCAGAGAAAGTCTCTGCAGACTGCTGAATCCACACACGGGTTTAACTCTGGAAGTTGAGTGCACACATTGACAACCGTTCTGTTAGATAGCTGCGTTTTGGATTTAGAAGCAGATATTTCCCTGTGCTTACTGCTGTTTCTTCCATATGCCGGTAATGGGCTGAAAACGCCTGTTTTGGGACTCTGCAGAGAAAGTCTCTGCAGGCTGCTGAATCCACACACGGGTTTACCTCTGGAAGTTGAGTGCACACATTGACAACCGTTCTGTTAGATAGCTGCGTTTTGGATTTAGAAGCAGATATTTCCCTGTGCTTACTGCTGTTTCTTCCATATGCCGGTAATGGGCTGAAAACGCCTGTTTTGGGACTCTGCAGAGAAAGTCTCTGCAGACTGCTGAATCCACACACGGGTTTAACTCTGGAAGTTGAGTGCACACATTGACAACCGTTCTGTTAGATAGCTGCGTTTTGGATTTAGAAGCAGATATTTCCCTGTGCTTACTGCTGTTTCTTCCATATGCCGGTAATGGGCTGAAAACGCCTGTTTGGGGACTCTGCAGAGAAAGTCTCTGCAGGCTGCTGAATCCACACACGGGTTTAACTCTGGAAGTTGAGTGCACACATTGACAACCGTTCTGTTAGATAGCTGCGTTTTGGATTTAGAAGCAGATATTTCCCTGTGCTTACTGCTGTTTCTTCCATATGCCGGTAATGGGCTGAAAACGCCTGTTTTGGGACTCTGCAGAGAAAGTCTCTGCAGGCTGCTGAATCCACACACGGGTTTAACTCTGGAAGTTGAGTGCACACATTGACAACCGTTCTGTTAGATAGCTGCGTTTTGGATTTAGAAGCAGATATTTCCCTGTGCTTACTGCTGTTTCTTCCATATGCCGGTAATGGGCTGAAAACGCCTGTTTTGGGACTCTGCAGAGAAAGTCTCTGCAGGCTGCTGAATCCACACACGGGTTTAACTCTGGAAGTTGAGTGCACACATTGACAACCGTTCTGTTAGATAGCTGCGTTTTGGATTTAGAAGCAGATATTTCCCTGTGCTTACTGCTGTTTCTTCCATATGCCGGTAATGGGCTGAAAACGCCTGTTTGGGGACTCTGCAGAGAAAGTCTCTGCAGACTGCTGAATCCACACACGGGTTTAACTCTGGAAGTTGAGTGCACACATTGACAACCGTTCTGTTAGATAGCTGCGTTTTGGATTTAGAAGCAGATATTTCCCTGTGCTTACTGCTGTTTCTTCCATATGCCGGTAATGGGCTGAAAACGCCTGTTTTGGGACTCTGCAGAGAAAGTCTCTGCAGACTGCTGAATCCACACACGGGTTTAACTCTGGAAGTTGAGTGCACACATTGACAACCGTTCTGTTAGATAGCTGCGTTTTGGATTTAGAAGCAGATATTTCCCTGTGCTTACTGCTGTTTCTTCCATATGCCGGTAATGGGCTGAAAACGCCTGTTTTGGGACTCTGCAGAGAAAGTCTCTGCAGACTGCCGAATCCACACACGGGTTTAACTCTGGAAGTTGAGTGCACACATTGACAACCGTTCTGTTAGATAGCTGCGTTTTGGATTTAGAAGCAGATATTTCCCTGTGCTTACTGCTGTTTCTTCCATATGCCGGTAATGGGCTGAAAACGCCTGTTTTGGGACTCTGCAGAGAAAGTCTCTGCAGACTGCTGAATCCACACACGGGTTTAACTCTGGAAGCTGAGTGCACACATTGACAACCGTTCTGTTAGATAGCTGCGTTTTGGATTTAGAAGCAGATATTTCCCTGTGCTTACTGCTGTTTCTTCCATATGCCGGTAATGGGCTGAAAACGCCTGTTTTGGGACTCTGCAGAGAAAGTCTCTGCAGACTGCTGAATCCACACACGGGTTTAACTCTGGAAGTTGAGTGCACACATTGACAACCGTTCTGTTAGATAGCTGCGTTTTGGATTTAGAAGCAGATATTTCCCTGTGCTTACTGCTGTTTCTTCCATATGCCGGTAATGGGCTGAAAACGCCTGTTTGGGGACTCTGCAGAGAAAGTCTCTGCAGACTGCTGAATCCACACACGGGTTTAACTCTGGAAGTTGAGTGCACACATTGACAACCGTTCTGTTAGATAGCTGCGTTTTGGATTTAGAAGCAGATATTTCCCTGTGCTTACTGCTGTTTCTTCCATATGCCGGTAATGGGCTGAAAACGCCTGTTTTGGGACTCTGCAGAGAAAGTCTCTGCAGGCTGCTGAATCCACACACGGGTTTAACTCTGGAAGTTGAGTGCACACATTGACAACCGTTCTGTTAGATAGCTGCGTTTTGGATTTAGAAGCAGATATTTCCCTGTGCTTACTGCTGTTTCTTCCATATGCCGGTAATGGGCTGAAAACGCCTGTTTTGGGACTCTGCAGAGAAAGTCTCTGCAGACTGCTGAATCCACACACGGGTTTAACTCTGGAAGTTGAGTGCACACATTGACAACCGTTCTGTTAGATAGCTGCGTTTTGGATTTAGAAGCAGATATTTCTCTGTGCTTACTGCTGTTTCTTCCATATGCCGGTAATGGGCTGAAAACGCCTGTTTTGGGACTCTGCAGAGAAAGTCTCTGCAGACTGCTGAATCCACACACGGGTTTAACTCTGGAAGTTGAGTGCACACATTGACAACCGTTCTGTTAGATAGCTGCGTTTTGGATTTAGAAGCAGATATTTCCCTGTGCTTACTGCTGTTTCTTCCATATGCCGGTAATGGGCTGAAAACGCCTGTTTTGGGACTCTGCAGAGAAAGTGTTTGCAGACTGCTGAATCCACACACGGGTTTAACTCTGGAAGTTGAGTGCACACATTGACAACCGTTCTGTTAGATAGCTGCGTTTTGGATTTAGAAGCAGATTTTCCCTGTGCTTACTGCTGCTTCTTCCATATGCCGGTAATGGGCTGAAAACGCCTGTTTTGGGACTCTGCAGAGAAAGTGTTTGCAGACTGCTGAATCCACACACCGGTTTAACTCTGGAAGTTGAGTGCACACATTGACAACCGTTCTGTTAGATAGCTGCGTTTTGGATTTAGAAGCAGATATTTCCCTGTGCTTACTGCTGTTTCTTCCATATGCCGGTAATGGGCTGAAAACGCCTGTTTTGGGACTCTGCAGAGAAAGTCTCTGCAGACTGCTGAATCCACACACGGGTTTAACTCTGGAAGTTGAGTGCACACATTGACAACCGTTCTGTTAGATAGCTGCGTTTTGGATTTAGAAGCAGATATTTCCCTGTGCTTACTGCTGTTTCTTCCATATGCCGGTAATGGGCTGAAAACGCCTGTTTTGGGACTCTGCAGAGAAAGTCTCTGCAGGCTGCTGAATCCACACACGGGTTTACCTCTGGAAGTTGAGTGCACACATTGACAACCGTTCTGTTAGATAGCTGCGTTTTGGATTTAGAAGCAGATATTTCCCTGTGCTTACTGCTGTTTCTTCCATATGCCGGTAATGGGCTGAAAACGCCTGTTTTGGGACTCTGCAGAGAAAGTCTCTGCAGACTGCTGAATCCACACACGGGTTTAACTCTGGAAGTTGAGTGCACACATTGACAACCGTTCTGTTAGATAGCTGCGTTTTGGATTTAGAAGCAGATATTTCCCTGTGCTTACTGCTGTTTCTTCCATATGCCGGTAATGGGCTGAAAACGCCTGTTTGGGGACTCTGCAGAGAAAGTCTCTGCAGACTGCTGAATCCACACACGGGATTAACTCCGGAAGTTGAGTGCACACATTGACAACCGTTCTGTTAGATAGCTGCGTTTTGGATTTAGAAGCAGATATTTCCCTGTGCTTACTGCTGTTTCTTCCATATGCCGGTAATGGGCTGAAAACGCCTGTTTTGGGACTCTGCAGAGAAAGTCTCTGCAGACTGCTGAATCCACACACGGGTTTAACTCTGGAAGTTGAGTGCACACATTGACAACCGTTCTGTTAGATAGCTGCGTTTTGGATTTAGAAGCAGATATTTCCCTGTGCTTACTGCTGTTTCTTCCATATGCCGGTAATGGGCTGAAAACGCCTGTTTGGGGACTCTGCAGAGAAAGTCTCTGCAGACTGCCGAATCCACACACGGGTTTAACTCTGGAAGCTGAGTACACACATTGACAACCGTTCTGTTAGATAGCTGCGTTTTGGATTTAGAAGCAGATATTTCCCTGTGCTTACTGCTGTTTCTTCCATATGCCGGTAATGGGCTGAAAACGCCTGTTTTGGGACTCTGCAGAGAAAGTCTCTGCAGACTGCTGAATCCACACACGGGTTTAACTCTGGAAGTTGAGTGCACACATTGACAACCGTTCTGTTAGATAGCTGCGTTTTGGATTTAGAAGCAGATATTTCCCTGTGCTTACTGCTGTTTCTTCCATATGCCGGTAATGGGCTGAAAACGCCTGTTTTGGGACTCTGCAGAGAAAGTCTCTGCAGGCTGCTGAATCCACACACGGGTTTAACTCTGGAAGTTGAGTGCACACATTGACAACCGTTCTGTTAGATAGCTGCGTTTTGGATTTAGAAGCAGATATTTCCCTGTGCTTACTGCTGTTTCTTCCATATGCCGGTAATGGGCTGAAAACGCCTGTTTTGGGACTCTGCAGAGAAAGTCTCTGCAGGCTGCTGAATCCACACACGGGTTTAACTCTGGAAGTTGAGTGCACACATTGACAACCGTTCTGTTAGATAGCTGCGTTTTGGATTTAGAAGCAGATATTTCCCTGTGCTTACTGCTGTTTCTTCCATATGTCGGTAATGGGCTGAAAACGCCTGTTTGGGGACTCTGCAGAGAAAGTCTCTGCAGACTGCTGAATCCACACACGGGTTTAACTCTGGAAGTTGAGTGCACACATTGACAACCGTTCTGTTAGATAGCTGCGTTTTGGATTTAGAAGCAGATATTTCCCTGTGCTTACTGCTGTTTCTTCCATATGCCGGTAATGGGCTGAAAACGCCTGTTTGGGGACTCTGCAGAGAAAGTCTCTGCAGACTGCTGAATCCACACACGGGTTTAACTCTGGAAGTTGAGTGCACACATTGACAACCGTTCTGTTAGATAGCTGCGTTTTGGATTTAGAAGCAGATATTTCCCTGTGCTTACTGCTGTTTCTTCCATATGCCGGTAATGGGCTGAAAACGCCTGTTTTGGGACTCTGCAGAGAAAGACTCTGCAGGCTGCTGAATCCACACACGGGTTTAACTCTGGAAGTTGAGTGCACACATTGACAACCGTTCTGTTAGATAGCTGCGTTTTGGATTTAGAAGCAGATATTTCCCTGTGCTTACTGCTGTTTCTTCCATATGCCGGTAATGGGCTGAAAACGCCTGTTTTGGGACTCTGCAGAGAAAGTCTCTGCAGGCTGCTGAATCCACACACGGGTTTAACTCTGGAAGTTGAGTGCACACATTGACAACCGTTCTGTTAGATAGCTGCGTTTTGGATTTAGAAGCAGATATTTCCCTGTGCTTACTGCTGTTTCTTCCATATGCCGGTAATGGGCTGAAAACGCCTATTTTGGGACTCTGCAGAGAAAGTCTCTGCAGACTGCTGAATCCACACACGGGTTTAACTCTGGAAGTTGAGTGCACACATTGACAACCGTTCTGTTAGATAGCTGCGTTTTGGATTTAGAAGCAGATATTTCCCTGTGCTTACTGCTGCTTCTTCCATATGCCGGTAAAGGGCTGAAAACGCCTGTTTTGGGACTCTGCAGAGAAAGTCTCTGCAGACTGCTGAATCCACACACGGGTTTAACTCTGGAAGTTGAGTGCACACATTGACAACCGTTCTGTTAGATAGCTGCGTTTTGGATTTAGAAGCAGATATTTCCCTGTGCTTACTGCTGTTTCTTCCATATGCCGGTAATGGGCTGAAAACGCCTGTTTTGGGACTCTGCAGAGAAAGTCTCTGCAGACTGCTGAATCCACACACGGGTTTAACTCTGGAAGTTGAGTGCACACATTGACAACCGTTCTGTTAGATAGCTGCGTTTTGGATTTAGAAGCAGATATTTCCCTGTGCTTACTGCTGTTTCTTCCATATGCCGGTAATGGGCTGAAAACGCCTGTTTTGGGACTCTGCAGAGAAAGTCTCTGCAGACTGCTGGATCCACACACGGGTTTAACTCTGGAAGTTGAGTGCACACATTGACAACCGTTCTGTTAGATAGCTGCGTTTTGGATTTAGAAGCAGATATTTCCCTGTGCTTACTGCTGTTTCTTCCATATGCCGGTAATGGGCTGAAAACGCCTGTTTTGGGACTCTGCAGAGAAAGTCTCTGCAGACTGCCGAATCCACACACGGGTTTAACTCTGGAAGTTGAGTGCACCCATTGACAACCGTTCTGTTAGATAGCTGCGTTTTGGATTTAGAAGCAGATATTTCCCTGTGCTTACTGCTGTTTCTTCCATATGCCGGTAATGGGCTGAAAACGCCTGTTTTGGGACTCTGCAGAGAAAGTCTCTGCAGACTGCTGAATCCACACACGGGTTTAACTCTGGAAGTTGAGTGCACACATTGACAACCGTTCTGTTAGATAGCTGCGTTTTGGATTTAGAAGCAGAGATTTCCCTGTGCTTACTGCTGTTTCTTCCATATGCCGGTAATGGGCTGAAAACGCCTGTTTGGGGACTCTGCAGAGAAAGTCTCTGCAGACTGCTGAATCCACACACGGGTTTAACTCGGGAAGTTGAGTGCACACATTGACAACCGTTCTGTTAGATAGCTGCGTTTTGGATTTAGAAGCAGATATTTCCCTGTGCTTACTGCTGTTTCTTCCATATGCCGGTAATGGGCTGAAAACGCCTGTTTTGGGACTCTGCAGAGAAAGTCTCTGCAGACTGCTGAATCCACACACGGGTTTAACTCTGGAAGTTGAGTGCACACATTGACAACCGTTCTGTTAGATAGCTGCGTTTTGGATTTAGAAGCAGATATTTCCCTGTGCTTACTGCTGTTTCTTCCATATGCCGGTAATGGGCTGAAAACGCCTGTTTGGGGACTCTGCAGAGAAATTCTCTGCAGACTGCTGAATCCACACACGGGTTTAACTCTGGAAGTTGAGTGCACACATTGACAACCGTTCTGTTAGATAGCTGCGTTTTGGATTTAGAAGCAGATATTTCCCTGTGCTTACTGCTGTTTCTTCCATATGCCGGTAATGGGCTGAAAACGCCTGTTTTGGGACTCTGCAGAGAAAGTCTCTGCAGACTGCTGAATCCACACACGGGTTTAACTCTGGAAGTTGAGTGCACACATTGACAACCGTTCTGTTAGATAGCTGCGTTTTGGATTTAGAAGCAGATATTTCCCTGTGCTTACTGCTGTTTCTTCCATATGCCGGTAATGGGCTGAAAACGCCTGTTTTGGGACTCTGCAGAGAAAGTCTCTGCAGACTGCTGAATCCACACACGGGTTTAACTCTGGAAGTTGAGTGCACACATTGACAACCGTTCTGTTAGATAGCTGCGTTTTGGATTTAGAAGCAGATATTTCCCTGTGCTTACTGCTGTTTCTTCCATATGCCGGTAATGGGCTGAAAACGCCTGTTTTGGGACTCTGCAGAGAAAGTGTTTGCAGACTGCTGAATCCACACACGGGTTTAACTCTGGAAGTTGAGTGCACACATTGACAACCGTTCTGTTAGATAGCTGCGTTTTGGATTTAGAAGCAGATTTTCCCTGTGCTTACTGCTGCTTCTTCCATATGCCGGTAATGGGCTGAAAACGCCTGTTTTGGGACTCTGCAGAGAAAGTGTTTGCAGACTGCTGAATCCACACACCGGTTTAACTCTGGAAGTTGAGTGCACACATTGACAACCGTTCTGTTAGATAGCTGCGTTTTGGATTTAGAAGCAGATATTTCCCTGTGCTTACT
Source organism: Aotus nancymaae (assembly GCF_030222135.1). NCBI lineage: Eukaryota > Metazoa > Chordata > Mammalia > Primates > Aotidae > Aotus > Aotus nancymaae. The sequence goes on from NW_026988862.1 coordinate 16,918, forward strand.
GCTGTTTCTTCCATATGCCGGTAATGGGCTGAAAACGCCTGTTTTGGGACTCTGCAGAGAAAGTCTCTGCAGACTGCTGAATCCACACACGGGTTTAACTCTGGAAGTTGAGTGCACACATTGACAACCGTTCTGTTAGATAGCTGCGTTTTGGATTTAGAAGCAGATATTTCCCTGTGCTTACTGCTGTTTCTTCCATATGCCGGTAATGGGCTGAAAACGCCTGTTTTGGGACTCTGCAGAGAAAGTCTCTGCAGGCTGCTGAATCCACACACGGGTTTACCTCTGGAAGTTGAGTGCACACATTGACAACCGTTCTGTTAGATAGCTGCGTTTTGGATTTAGAAGCAGATATTTCCCTGTGCTTACTGCTGTTTCTTCCATATGCCGGTAATGGGCTGAAAACGCCTGTTTGGGGACTCTGCAGAGAAAGTCTCTGCAGACTGCTGAATCCACACACGGGATTAACTCCGGAAGCTGAGTGCACACATTGACAACCGTTCTGTTAGATAGCTGCGTTTTGGATTTAGAAGCAGATATTTCCCTGTGCTTACTGCTGTTTCTTCCATATGCCGGTAATGGGCTGAAAACGCCTGTTTTGGGACTCTGCAGAGAAAGTCTCTGCAGACTGCTGAATCCACACACGGGTTTAACTCTGGAAGTTGAGTGCACACATTGACAACCGTTCTGTTAGATAGCTGCGTTTTGGATTTAGAAGCAGATATTTCCCTGTGCTTACTGCTGTTTCTTCCATATGCCGGTAATGGGCTGAAAACGCCTGTTTGGGGACTCTGCAGAGAAAGTCTCTGCAGAGTGCCGAATCCACACACGGGTTTAACTCTGGAAGCTGAGTGCACACATTGACAACCGTTCTGTTAGATAGCTGCGTTTTGGATTTAGAAGCAGATATTTCCCTGTGCTTACTGCTGTTTCTTCCATATGCCGGTAATGGGCTGAAAACGCCTCTTTGGGGACTCTGCAGAGAAAGTCTCTGCAGGCTGCTGAATCCACACACGGGTTTAACTCTGGAAGTTGAGTGCACACATTGACAACCGTTCTGTTAGATAGCTGCGTTTTGGATTTAGAAGCAGATATTTCCCTGTGCTTACTGCTGTTTCTTCCATATGCCGGTAATGGGCTGAAAACGCCTGTTTTGGGACTCTGCAGAGAAAGTCTCTGCAGACTGCTGAATCCACACACGGGTTTAACTCTGGAAGTTGAGTGCACACATTGACAACCGTTCTGTTAGATAGCTGCGTTTTGGATTTAGAAGCAGATATTTCCCTGTGCTTACTGCTGTTTCTTCCATATGCCGGTAATGGGCTGAAAACGCCTGTTTTGGGACTCTGCAGAGAAAGTCTCTGCAGACTGCTGAATCCACACACGGGTTTAACTCTGGAAGTTGAGTGCACACATTGACAACCGTTCTGTTAGATAGCTGCGTTTTGGATTTAGAAGCAGATATTTCTCTGTGCTTACTGCTGTTTCTTCCATATGCCGGTAAAGGGCTGAAAACGCCTGTTTTGGGACTCTGCAGAGAAAGTCTCTGCAGACTGCTGAATCCACACACGGGTTTAACTCTGGAAGTTGAGTGCACACATTGACAACCGTTCTGTTAGATAGCTGCGTTTTGGATTTAGAAGCAGATATTTCCCTGTGCTTACTGCTGTTTCTTCCATATGCCGGTAATGGGCTGAAAACGCCTGTTTTGGGACTCTGCAGAGAAAGTGTTTGCAGACTGCTGAATCCACACACGGGTTTAACTCTGGAAGTTGAGTGCACACATTGACAACCGTTCTGTTAGATAGCTGCGTTTTGGATTTAGAAGCAGATTTTCCCTGTGCTTACTGCTGCTTCTTCCATATGCCGGTAATGGGCTGAAAACGCCTGTTTTGGGACTCTGCAGAGAAAGTGTTTGCAGACTGCTGAATCCACACACCGGTTTAACTCTGGAAGTTGAGTGCACACATTGACAACCGTTCTGTTAGATAGCTGCGTTTTGGATTTAGAAGCAGATATTTCCCTGTGCTTACTGCTCTTTCTTCCATATGCCGGTAATGGGCTGAAAACGCCTGTTTGGGGACTCTGCAGAGAAAGTCTCTGCAGACTGCTGAATCCACACACGGGTTTAACTCTGGAAGTTGAGTGCACACATTGACAACCGTTCTGTTAGATAGCTGCGTTTTGGATTTAGAAGCAGATATTTCCCTGTGCTTACTGCTGTTTCTTCCATATGCCGGTAATGGGCTGAAAACGCCTGTTTTGGGACTCTGCAGAGAAAGTCTCTGCAGACTGCTGAATCCACACACGGGTTTAACTCTGGAAGTTGAGTGCACACATTGACAACCGTTCTGTTAGATAGCTGCGTTTTGGATTTAGAAGCAGATATTTCCCTGTGCTTACTGCTGTTTCTTCCATATGCCGGTAATGGGCTGAAAACGCCTGTTTTGGGACTCTGCAGAGAAAGTCTCTGCAGACTGCTGAATCCACACACGGGTTTAACTCTGGAAGTTGAGTGCACACATTGACAACCGTTCTGTTAGATAGCTGCGTTTTGGATTTAGAAGCAGATATTTCCCTGTGCTTACTGCTGTTTCTTCCATATGCCGGTAATGGGCTGAAAACGCCTGTTTTGGGACTCTGCAGAGAAAGTCTCTGCAGGCTGCTGAATCCACACACGGGTTTACCTCTGGAAGTTGAGTGCACACATTGACAACCGTTCTGTTAGATAGCTGCGTTTTGGATTTAGAAGCAGATATTTCCCTGTGCTTACTGCTGTTTCTTCCATATGCCGGTAATGGGCTGAAAACGCCTGTTTTGGGACTCTGCAGAGAAAGTCTCTGCAGACTGCTGAATCCACACACGGGTTTAACTCTGGAAGTTGAGTGCACACATTGACAACCGTTCTGTTAGATAGTTGCGTTTTGGATTTAGAAGCAGATATTTCCCTGTGCTTACTGCTGTTTCTTCCATATGCCGGTAATGGGCTGAAAACGCCTGTTTGGGGACTCTGCAGAGAAAGTCTCTGCAGGCTGCTGAATCCACACACGGGTTTAACTCTGGAAGTTGAGTGCACACATTGACAACCGTTCTGTTAGATAGCTGCGTTTTGGATTTAGAAGCAGATATTTCCCTGTGCTTACTGCTGTTTCTTCCATATGCCGGTAATGGGCTGAAAACGCCTGTTTTGGGACTCTGCAGAGAAAGTCTCTGCAGACTGCTGAATCCACACACGGGTTTAACTCTGGAAGTTGAGTGCACACATTGACAACCGTTCTGTTAGATAGCTGCGTTTTGGATTTAGAAGCAGATATTTCCCTGTGCTTACTGCTGTTTCTTCCATATGCCGGTAATGGGCTGAAAACGCCTGTTTTGGGACTCTGCAGAGAAAGTCTCTGCAGACTGCTGAATCCACACACGGGTTTAACTCTGGAAGTTGAGTGCACACATTGACAACCGTTCTGTTAGATAGCTGCGTTTTGGATTTAGAAGCAGATATTTCTCTGTGCTTACTGCTGTTTCTTCCATATGCCGGTAAAGGGCTGAAAACGCCTGTTTTGGGACTCTGCAGAGAAAGTCTCTGCAGACTGCTGAATCCACACACGGGTTTAACTCTGGAAGTTGAGTGCACACATTGACAACCGTTCTGTTAGATAGCTGCGTTTTGGATTTAGAAGCAGATATTTCCCTGTGCTTACTGCTGTTTCTTCCATATGCCGGTAATGGGCTGAAAACGCCTGTTTTGGGACTCTGCAGAGAAAGTGTTTGCAGACTGCTGAATCCACACACGGGTTTAACTCTGGAAGTTGAGTGCACACATTGACAACCGTTCTGTTAGATAGCTGCGTTTTGGATTTAGAAGCAGATTTTCCCTGTGCTTACTGCTGCTTCTTCCATATGCCGGTAATGGGCTGAAAACGCCTGTTTTGGGACTCTGCAGAGAAAGTGTTTGCAGACTGCTGAATCCACACACCGGTTTAACTCTGGAAGTTGAGTGCACACATTGACAACCGTTCTGTTAGATAGCTGCGTTTTGGATTTAGAAGCAGATATTTCCCTGTGCTTACTGCTGTTTCTTCCATATGCCGGTAATGGGCTGAAAACGCCTGTTTTGGGACTCTGCAGAGAAAGTCTCTGCAGACTGCTGAATCCACACACGGGTTTAACTCTGGAAGTTGAGTGCACACATTGACAACCGTTCTGTTAGATAGCTGCGTTTTGGATTTAGAAGCAGATATTTCCCTGTGCTTACTGCTGTTTCTTCCATATGCCGGTAATGGGCTGAAAACGCCTGTTTTGGGACTCTGCAGAGAAAGTCTCTGCAGGCTGCTGAATCCACACACGGGTTTACCTCTGGAAGTTGAGTGCACACATTGACAACCGTTCTGTTAGATAGCTGCGTTTTGGATTTAGAAGCAGATATTTCCCTGTGCTTACTGCTGTTTCTTCCATATGCCGGTAATGGGCTGAAAACGCCTGTTTTGGGACTCTGCAGAGAAAGTCTCTGCAGACTGCTGAATCCACACACGGGTTTAACTCTGGAAGTTGAGTGCACACATTGACAACCGTTCTGTTAGATAGCTGCGTTTTGGATTTAGAAGCAGATATTTCCCTGTGCTTACTGCTGTTTCTTCCATATGCCGGTAATGGGCTGAAAACGCCTGTTTGGGGACTCTGCAGAGAAAGTCTCTGCAGACTGCTGAATCCACACACGGGATTAACTCCGGAAGTTGAGTGCACACATTGACAACCGTTCTGTTAGATAGCTGCGTTTTGGATTTAGAAGCAGATATTTCCCTGTGCTTACTGCCGTTTCTTCCATATGCCGGTAATGGGCTGAAAACGCCTGTTTTGGGACTCTGCAGAGAAAGTCTCTGCAGACTGCTGAATCCACACACGGGTTTAACTCTGGAAGTTGAGTGCACACATTGACAACCGTTCTGTTAGATAGCTGCGTTTTGGATTTAGAAGCAGATATTTCCCTGTGCTTACTGCTGTTTCTTCCATATGCCGGTAATGGGCTGAAAACGCCTGTTTTGGGACTCTGCAGAGAAAGTCTCTGCAGACTGCCGAATCCACACACGGGTTTAACTCTGGAAGCTGAGTGCACACATTGACAACCGTTCTGTTAGATAGCTGCGTTTTGGATTTAGAAGCAGATATTTCCCTGTGCTTACTGCTGTTTCTTCCATATGCCGGTAATGGGCTGAAAACGCCTGTTTTGGGACTCTGCAGAGAAAGTCTCTGCAGACTGCTGAATCCACACACGGGTTTAACTCTGGAAGTTGAGTGCACACATTGACAACCGTTCTGTTAGATAGCTGCGTTTTGGATTTAGAAGCAGATATTTCCCTGTGCTTACTGCTGTTTCTTCCATATGCCGGTAATGGGCTGAAAACGCCTGTTTGGGGACTCTGCAGAGAAAGTCTCTGCAGACTGCTGAATCCACACACGGGTTTAACTCTGGAAGTTGAGTGCACACATTGACAACCGTTCTGTTAGATAGCTGCGTTTTGGATTTAGAAGCAGATATTTCCCTGTGCTTACTGCTGTTTCTTCCATATGCCGGTAATAGGCTGAAAACGCCTGTTTTGGGACTCTGCAGAGAAAGTCTCTGCAGACTGCTGAATCCACACACGGGTTTAACTCTGGAAGTTGAGTGCACACATTGACAACCGTTCTGTTAGATAGCTGCGTTTTGGATTTAGAAGCAGATATTTCCCTGTGCTTACTGCTCTTTCTTCCATATGCCGGTAATGGGCTGAAAACGCCTGTTTGGGGACTCTGCAGAGAAAGTCTCTGCAGACTGCTGAATCCACACACGGGTTTAACTCTGGAAGTTGAGTGCACACATTGACAACCGTTCTGTTAGATAGCTGCGTTTTGGATTTAGAAGCAGATATTTCCCTGTGCTTACTGCTGTTTCTTCCATATGCCGGTAATGGGCTGAAAACGCCTGTTTTGGGACTCTGCAGAGAAAGTCTCTGCAGACTGCTGAATCCACACACGGGTTTAACTCTGGAAGTTGAGTGCACACATTGACAACCGTTCTGTTAGATAGCTGCGTTTTGGATTTAGAAGCAGATATTTCCCTGTGCTTACTGCTGTTTCTTCCATATGCCGGTAATGGGCTGAAAACGCCTGTTTGGGGACTCTGCAGAGAAAGTCTCTGCAGACTGCTGAATCCACACACGGGTTTAACTCTGGAAGTTGAGTGCACACATTGACAACCGTTCTGTTAGATAGCTGCGTTTTGGATTTAGAAGCAGATATTTCCCTGTGCTTACTGCTGTTTCTTCCATATGCCGGTAATGGGCTGAAAACGCCTGTTTTGGGACTCTGCAGAGAAAGTCTCTGCAGACTGCTGAATCCACACACGGGTTTAACTCTGGAAGTTGAGTGCACACATTGACAACCGTTCTGTTAGATAGCTGCGTTTTGGATTTAGAAGCAGATATTTCCCTGTGCTTACTGCTGTTTCTTCCATATGCCGGTAATGGGCTGAAAACGCCTGTTTTGGGACTCTGCAGAGAAAGTCTCTGCAGACTGCTGAATCCACACACGGGTTTAACTCTGGAAGTTGAGTGCACACATTGACAACCGTTCTGTTAGATAGCTGCGTTTTGGATTTAGAAGCAGATATTTCCCTGTGCTTACTGCTGTTTCTTCCATATGCCGGTAATGGGCTGAAAACGCCTGTTTTGGGACTCTGCAGAGAAAGTCTCTGCAGACTGCTGAATCCACACAAGGGTTTAACTATGGAAGTTGAGTGCACACATTGACAGCCGTTCTGTTAGATAGCTGCGTTTTGGATTTAGAAGCAGATATTTCCCTGTGCTTACTGCTGTTTCTTCCATATGCCGGTAATGGGCTGAAAACGCCTGTTTCGGGACTCTGCAGAGAAACTCTCTGCAGACTGCTGAATCCACACACGGGTTTAACTCTGGAAGTTGAGTGCACACATTGACAACCGTTGTGTTAGATAGCTGCGTTTTGGATTTAGAAGCAGATATTTCCCTGTGCTTACTGCTGTTTCTTCCATATGCCGGTAATGGGCTGAAAACGCCTGTTTTGGAACTCTGCAGAGAAAGTGTTTGCAGACTGCTGAATCCACACACGGGTTTAACTCTGGAAGTTGAGTGCACACATTGACAACCGTTCTGTTAGATAGCTGCGTTTTGGATTTAGAAGCAGATATTTCCCTGTGCTTACTGCTGTTTCTTCCATATGCCGGTAATGGGCTGAAAACGCCTGTTTTGGGACTCTGCAGAGAAAGTCTCTGCAGACTGCTGAATCCACACACGGGTTTAACTCTGGAAGTTGAGTGCACACGTTGACAACCGTTCTGTTAGATAGCTGCGTTTTGGATTTAGAAGCAGATATTTCCCTGTGCTTACTGCTGTTTCTTCCATATGCCGGTAATGGGCTGAAAACGCCTGTTTTGGGACTCTGCAGAGAAAGTCTCTGCAGACTGCTGAATCCACACACGGGTTTAACTCTGGAAGTTGAGTGCACACATTGACAACCGTTCTGTTAGATAGCAGCGTTTTGGATTTAGAAGCAGATATTTCCCTGTGCTTACTGCTGTTTCTTCCATATGCCGGTAATGGGCTGAAAACGCCTGTTTTGGGACTCTGCAGAGAAAGTCTCTGCAGGCTGCCGAATCCACACACGTGTTTAACTCTGGAAGTTGAGTGCACACATTGACAACCGTTCTGTTAGATAGCTGCGTTTTGGATTTAGAAGCAGATATTTCCCTGTGCTTAATGCTGTTTCTTCCATATGCCGGTAATGGGCTGAAAACGCCTGTTTTGGGACTCTGCAGAGAAAGTGTTTGCAGACTGCTGAATCCACACACGGGTTTAACTCTGGAAGTTGAGTGCACACATTGACAACCGTTCTGTTAGATAGCTGCGTTTTGGATTTAGAAGCAGATATTTCCCTGTGCTTACTGCTGTTTCTTCCATATGCCGGTAATGGGCTGAAAACGCCTGTTTTCGGACTCTGCAGAGAAAGTCTCTGCAGACTGCTGAATCCACACACGGGTTTAACTCTGGAAGTTGAGTGCACACATTGACAACCGTTCTGTTAGATAGCTGCGTTTTGGATTTAGAAGCAGATATTTCCCTGTGCTTACTGCTGTTTCTTCCATATGCCGGTAATGGGCTGAAAACGCCTGTTTTGGGACTCTGCAGAGAAAGTCTCTGCAGACTGCTGAATCCACACACGGGTTTAACTCTGGAAGTTGAGTGCACACATTGACAACCGTTCTGTTAGATAGCTGCGTTTTGGATTTAGAAGCAGATATTTCCCTGTGCTTACTGCTGTTTCTTCCATATGCCGGTAATGGGCTGAAAACGCCTGTTTTGGAACTCTGCAGAGAAAGTGTTTGCAGACTGCTGAATACACACACGGGTTTAACTCTGGAAGTTGAGTGCACACATTGACAACCGTTCTGTTAGATAGCTGCGTTTTGGATTTAGAAGCAGATATTTCCCTGTGCTTACTGCTGTTTCTTCCATATGCCGGTAATGGGCTGAAAACGCCTGTTTTGGGACTCTGCAGAGAAAGTCTCTGCAGGCTGCTGAATCCACACACGGGTTTAACTCTGGAAGTTGAGTGCACACATTGACAACCGTTCTGTTAGATAGCTGCGTTTTGGATTTAGAAGCAGATATTTCCCTGTGCTTACTGCTGTTTCTTCCATATGCCGGTAATGGGCTGATAACGCCTGTTTTGGGACTCTGCAGAGAAAGTCTCTGCAGACTGCTGAATCCACACACGGGTTTAACTCTGGAAGTTGAGTGCACACATTGACAACCGTTCTGTTAGATAGCTGCGTTTTGGATTTAGAAGCAGATATTTCCCTGTGCTTACTGCTGCTTCTTCCATATGCCGGTAATGGGCTGAAAACGCCTGTTGTGGGACTCTGCAGAGAAAGTGTTTGCAGACTGCTGAATCCACACACGGGTTTAACTCTGGAAGTTGAGTGCACACATTGACAACCGTTCTGTTAGATAGCTGCGTTTTGGATTTAGAAGCAGATATTTCCCTGTGCTTACTTCTGTTTCTTCCATATGCCGGTAATGGGCTGAAAACGCCTGTTTTGGAACTCTGCAGAGAAAGTCTCTGCAGACTGCTGAATCCTCACACGGGTTTAACTCTGGAAGTTGAGTGCACACATTGACAACCGTTCTGTTAGATAGCTGCGTTTTGGATTTAGAAGCAGATATTTCCCTGTGCTTACTGCTGTTTCTTCCATATGCCGGTAATGGGCTGAAAACGCCTGTTTTGGGACTCTGCAGAGAAAGTGTTTGCAGACTGCTGAATCCACACACGGGTTTATCTCTGGAAGTTGAGTGCACACATTGACAACCGTTCTGTTAGATAGCTGCGTTTTGGATTTAGAAGCAGATTTTCCCTGTGCTTACTGCAGCTTCTTCCATATGCCGGTAATGGGCTGAAAACGCCTGTTTTGGGACTCTGCAGAGAAAGTGTTTGCAGACTGCTGAATCCACACACCGCCTTAACTCTGGAAGTTGAGTGCACACATTGACAACCGTTCTGTTAGATAGCTGCGTTTTGGATTTAGAAGCAGATATTTCCCTGTGCTTACTGCTGTTTCTTCCATATGCCGGTAATGGGCTGAAAACGACTGTTTTCGGACTCTGCAGAGAAAGTCTCTGCAGACTGCTGAATCCATACACGGGTTTAACTCTGGAAGTTGAGTGCACACATTGACAACCGTTCTGTTAGATAGCTGCGTTTTGGATTTAGAAGCAGATATTTCCCTGTGCTTACTGCTGTTTCTCCCATATGCCGGTAATGGGCTGAAAACGTCTGTTTTGGGACTCTGCAGAGAAAGTCTCTGCAGACTGCTGAATCCACACACGGGTTTAACTCTGGAAGTTGAGTGCACACATTGACAACCGTTCTGTTAGATAGCTGCGTTTTGGATTTAGAAGCAGATATTTCCCTGTGCTTACTGCTGTTTCTTCCATATGCCGGTAATGGGCTGAAAACGCCTGTTTTGGAACTCTGCAGAGAAAGTGTTTGCAGACTGCTGAATACACACACGGGTTTAACTCTGGAAGTTGAGTGCACACATTGACAACCGTTCTGTTAGATAGCTGCGTTTTGGATTTAGAAGCAGATATTTCCCTGTGCTTACTGCTGTTTCTTCCATATGCCGGTAATGGGCTGAAAACGCCTGTTTTGGGACTCTGCAGAGAAAGTCTCTGCAGGCTGCTGAATCCACACACGGGTTTAACTCTGGAAGTTGAGTGCACACATTGACAACCGTTCTGTTAGATAGCTGCGTTTTGGATTTAGAAGCAGATATTTCCCTGTGCTTACTGCTGTTTCTTCCATATGCCGGTAATGGGCTGAAAACGCCTGTTTTGGAACTCTGCAGAGAAAGTGTTTGCAGACTGCTGAATACACACACGGGTTTAACTCTGGAAGTTGAGTGCACACATTGACAACCGTTCTGTTAGATAGCTTCGTTTTGGATTTAGAAGCAGATATTTCCCTGTGCTTACTGCTGTTTCTTCCATATGCCGGTAATGGGCTGAAAACGCCTGTTTTGGGACTCTGCAGAGAAAGTCTCTGCAGACTGCTGAATCCACACACGGGTTTAACTCTGGAAGTTGAGTGCACACATTGACAACCGTTCTGTTAGATAGCTGCGTTTTGGATTTAGAAGCAGATATTTCCCTGTGCTTACTGCTGTTTCTTCCATATGCCGGTAATGGGCTGAAAACGCCTGTTTTGGGACTCTGCAGAGAAAGTCTCTGCAGACTGCTGAATCCACACACGGGTTTAACTCTGGAAGTTGAGTGCACACATTGACAACCGTTCTGTTAGATAGCTGCGTTTTGGATTTAGAAGCAGATATTTCCCTGTGCTTACTGCTGCTTCTTCCATATGCCGGTAATGGGCTGAAAACGCCTGTTGTGGGACTCTGCAGAGAAAGTGTTTGCAGACTGCTGAATCCACACACGGGTTTAACTCTGGAAGTTGAGTGCACACATTGACAACCGTTCTGTTAGATAGCTGCGTTTTGGATTTAGAAGCAGATATTTCCCTGTGCTTACTTCTGTTTCTTCCATATGCCGGTAATGGGCTGAAAACGCCTGTTTTGGGACTCTGCAGAGAAAGTCTCTGCAGACTGCTGAATCCACACACGGGTTTAACTCTGGAAGTTGAGTGCACACATTGACAACCGTTCTGTTAGATAGCTGCGTTTTGGATTTAGAAGCAGATATTTCCCTGTGCTTACTGCTGCTTCTTCCATATGCCGGTAATGGGCTGAAAACGCCTGTTTTGGGACTCTGCAGAGAAAGTCTCTGCAGACTGCTGAATCCACACACGGGTTTAACTCTGGAAGTTGAGTGCACACATTGACAACCGTTCTGTTAGATAGCTGCGTTTTGGATTTAGAAGCAGATATTTCCCTGTGCTTACTGCTGTTTCTTCCATATGCCGGTAATGGGCTGAAAACGCCTGTTTGGGGACTCTGCAGAGAAAGTCTCTGCAGACTGCTGAATCCACACACGGGTTTAACTCTGGAAGTTGAGTGCACACATTGACAACCGTTCTGTTAGATAGCTGCGTTTTGGATTTAGAAGCAGATATTTCCCTGTGCTTACTGCTGTTTCTTCCATATGCCGGTAATGGGCTGAAAACGCCTGTTTTGGGACTCTGCAGAGAAAGTCTCTGCAGACTGCTGAATCCACACACGGGTTTAACTCTGGAAGTTGAGTGCACACATTGACAACCGTTCTGTTAGATAGCTGCGTTTTGGATTTAGAAGCAGATATTTCCCTGTGCTTACTGCTGTTTCTTCCATATGCCGGTAAAGGGCTGAAAACGCCTGTTTTGGGACTCTGCAGATAAAGTCTCTGCAGACTGCTGAATCCACACACGGGTTTAACTCTGGAAGTTGAGTGCACACATTGACAACCGTTCTGTTAGATAGCTGCGTTTTGGATTTAGAAGCAGATATTTCCCTGTGCTTACTGCTGTTTCTTCCATATGCCGGTAATGGGCTGAAAACGCCTGTTTTGGGACTCTGCAGAGAAAGTCTCTGCAGACTGCTGAATCCACACACGGGTTTAACTCTGGAAGTTGAGTGCACACATTGACAACCGTTCTGTTAGATAGCTGCGTTTTGGATTCAGAAGCAGATATTTCCCTGTGCTTACTGCTGTTTCTTCCATATGCCGGTAATGGGCTGAAAACGCCTGTTTTGGGACTCTGCAGAGAAAGTCTCTGCAGACTGCTGAATCCACACACGGGTTTAACTCTGGAAGTTGAGTGCACACATTGACAACCGCTCTGTTAGATAGCTGCGTTTTGGATTTAGAAGCAGATATTTCCCTGTGCTTACTGCTGTTTCTTCCATATGCCGGTAATGGGCTGAAAACGGCTGTTTTGGGACTCTGCAGAGAAAGTCTCTGCAGACTGCTGAATCCACACACGGGTTTAACTCTGGAAGTTGAGTGCACACATTGACAGCCGTTCTGTTAGATAGCTGCGTTTTGGATTTAGAAGCAGATATTTCCCTGTGCTTACTGCTGTTTCTTCCATATGCCGGTAATGGGCTGAAAACGCCTGTTTTGGGACTCTGCAGAGAAAGTCTCTGCAGACTGCTGAATCCACACACGGTTTTAACTCTGGAAGTTGAGTGCACACATTGACAACCGTTCTGTTAGATAGCTGCGTTTTGGATTTAGAAGCAGATATTTCTCTGTGCTTACTGCTGTTTCTTCCATATGCCGGTAAAGGGCTGAAAACGCCTGTTTTGGGACTCTGCAGAGAAAGTCTCTGCAGACTGCTGAATCCACACACGGGTTTAACTCTGGAAGTTGAGTGCAGACATTGACAACCGTTCTGTTAGATAGCTGCGTTTTGGATTTAGAAGCAGATTTTCCCTGTGCTTACTGCTGCTTCTTCCATATGCCGGTAATGGGCTGAAAACGCCTGTTTTGGGACTCTGCAGAGAAAGGGTTTGCAGACTGCTGAATCCACACACCGGTTTAACTCTGGAAGTTGAGTGCACACATTGACAACCGTTCTGTTAGATAGCTGCGTTTTGGATTTAGAAGCAGATATTTCCCTGTGCTTACTGCTGTTTCTTCCATATGCCGGTAATGGGCTGAAAACGCCTGTTTTGGGACTCTGCAGAGAAAGTCTCTGCAGACTGCTAAATCCACACACGGGTTTAACTCTGGAAGTTGAGTGCACACATTGACAACCGTTCTGTTAGATAGCTGCGTTTTGGATTTAGAAGCAGATATTTCCCTGTGCTTACTGCTGCTTCTTCCATATGCCGGTAATGGGCTGAAAACGCCTGTTGTGGGACTCTGCAGAGAAAGTGTTTGCAGACTGCTGAATCCACACACGGGTTTAACTCTGGAAGTTGAGTGCACACATTGACAACCGTTCTGTTAGATAGCTGCGTTTTGGATTTAGAAGCAGATATTTCCCTGTGCTTACTTCTGTTTCTTCCATATGCCGGTAATGGGCTGAAAACGCCTGTTTTGGGACTCTGCAGAGAAAGTCTCTGCAGACTGCTGAATCCACAAACGGGTTTAACTCTGGAAGTTGAGTGCACACGTTGACAACCGTTCTGTTAGATAGCTGCGTTTTGGATTTAGAAGCAGATATTTCCCTGTGCTTACTGCTGTTTCTTCCATATGCCGGTAATGGGCTGAAAACGCCTGTTTTGGGACTCTGCAGAGAAAGCGTTTGCAGACTGCTGAATCCACACACGGGTTTAACTCTGGAAGTTGAGTGCACACATTGACAACCGTTCTGTTAGATAGCTGCGTTTTGGATTTAGAAGCAGATATTTCCCTGTGCTTACTGCTGTTTCTTCCATATGCCGGTAATGGGCTGAAAACGCCTGTTTTCGGACTCTGCAGAGAAAGTCTCTGCAGACTGCTGAATCCATACACGGGTTTAACTCTGGAAGTTGAGTGCACACATTGACAACCGTTCTGTTAGATAGCTGCGTTTTGGATTTAGAAGCAGATATTTCCCTGTGCTTACTGCTGTTTCTCCCATATGCCGGTAATGGGCTGAAAACGTCTGTTTTGGGACTCTGCAGAGAAAGTCTCTGCAGACTGCTGAATCCACACACGGGTTTAACTCTGGAAGTTGAGTGCACACATTGACAACCGTTCTGTTAGATAGCTGCGTTTTGGATTTAGAAGCAGATATTTCCCTGTGCTTACTGCTGTTTCTTCCATATGCCGGTAATGGGCTGAAAACGCCTGTTTTGGAACTCTGCAGAGAAAGTGTTTGCAGACTGCTGAATACACACACGGGTTTAACTCTGGAAGTTGAGTGCACACATTGACAACCGTTCTGTTAGATAGCTGCGTTTTGGATTTAGAAGCAGATATTTCCCTGTGCTTACTGCTGTTTCTTCCATATGCCGGTAATGGGCTGAAAACGCCTGTTTTGGGACTCTGCAGAGAAAGTCTCTGCAGGCTGCTGAATCCACACACGGGTTTAACTCTGGAAGTTGAGTGCACACATTGACAACCGTTCTGTTAGATAGCTGCGTTTTGGATTTAGAAGCAGATATTTCCCTGTGCTTACTGCTGTTTCTTCCATATGCCGGTAATGGGCTGAAAACGCCTGTTTTGGAACTCTGCAGAGAAAGTGTTTGCAGACTGCTGAATACACACACGGGTTTAACTCTGGAAGTTGAGTGCACACATTGACAACCGTTCTGTTAGATAGCTTCGTTTTGGATTTAGAAGCAGATATTTCCCTGTGCTTACTGCTGTTTCTTCCATATGCCGGTAATGGGCTGAAAACGCCTGTTTTGGGACTCTGCAGAGAAAGTCTCTGCAGACTGCTGAATCCACACACGGGTTTAACTCTGGAAGTTGAGTGCACACATTGACAACCGTTCTGTTAGATAGCTGCGTTTTGGATTTAGAAGCAGATATTTCCCTGTGCTTACTGCTGTTTCTTCCATATGCCGGTAATGGGCTGAAAACGCCTGTTTTGGGACTCTGCAGAGAAAGTCTCTGCAGACTGCTGAATCCACACACGGGTTTAACTCTGGAAGTTGAGTGCACACATTGACAACCGTTCTGTTAGATAGCTGCGTTTTGGATTTAGAAGCAGATATTTCCCTGTGCTTACTGCTGCTTCTTCCATATGCCGGTAATGGGCTGAAAACGCCTGTTGTGGGACTCTGCAGAGAAAGTGTTTGCAGACTGCTGAATCCACACACGGGTTTAACTCTGGAAGTTGAGTGCACACATTGACAACCGTTCTGTTAGATAGCTGCGTTTTGGATTTAGAAGCAGATATTTCCCTGTGCTTACTTCTGTTTCTTCCATATGCCGGTAATGGGCTGAAAACGCCTGTTTTGGGACTCTGCAGAGAAAGTCTCTGCAGACTGCTGAATCCACACACGGGTTTAACTCTGGAAGTTGAGTGCACACATTGACAACCGTTCTGTTAGATAGCTGCGTTTTGGATTTAGAAGCAGATATTTCCCTGTGCTTACTGCTGTTTCTTCCATATGCCGGTAATGGGCTGAAAACGCCTGTTTTGGGACTCTGCAGAGAAAGTCTCTGCAGACTGCTGAATCCACACACGGGTTTAACTCTGGAAGTTGAGTGCACACATTGACAACCGTTCTGTTAGATAGCTGCGTTTTGGATTTAGAAGCAGATATTTCCCTGTGCTTACTGCTGTTTCTTCCATATGCCGGTAATGGGCTGAAAACGCCTGTTTTGGGACTC
This sequence comes from Aotus nancymaae, assembly GCF_030222135.1. NCBI lineage: Eukaryota > Metazoa > Chordata > Mammalia > Primates > Aotidae > Aotus > Aotus nancymaae. The sequence goes on from NW_026988862.1 coordinate 32,691, forward strand.
TGCAGAGAAAGTCTCTGCAGACTGCTGAATCCACACACGGGTTTAACTCTGGAAGTTGAGTGCACACATTGACAACCGCTCTGTTAGATAGCTGCGTTTTGGATTTAGAAGCAGATATTTCCCTGTGCTTACTGCTGTTTCTTCCATATGCCGGTAATGGGCTGAAAACGCCTGTTTTGGGACTCTGCAGAGAAAGTCTCTGCAGACTGCTGAATCCACACACGGGTTTAACTCTGGAAGTTGAGTGCACACATTGACAGCCGTTCTGTTAGATAGCTGCGTTTTGGATTTAGAAGCAGATATTTCCCTGTGCTTACTGCTGTTTCTTCCATATGCCGGTAATGGGCTGAAAACGCCTGTTTTGGGACTCTGCAGAGAAAGTCTCTGCAGACTGCTGAATCCACACACGGGTTTAACTCTGGAAGTTGAGTGCACACATTGACAACCGTTCTGTTAGATAGCTGCGTTTTGGATTTAGAAGCAGATATTTCTCTGTGCTTACTGCTGTTTCTTCCATATGCCGGTAAAGGGCTGAAAACGCCTGTTTTGGGACTCTGCAGAGAAAGTCTCTGCAGACTGCTGAATCCACACACGGGTTTAACTCTGGAAGTTGAGTGCAGACATTGACAACCATTCTGTTAGATAGCTGCGTTTTGGATTTAGAAGCAGATTTTCCCTGTGCTTACTGCTGCTTCTTCCATATGCCGGTAATGGGCTGAAAACGCCTGTTTTGGGACTCTGCAGAGAAAGTGTTTGCAGACTGCTGAATCCACACACCGGTTTAACTCTGGAAGTTGAGTGCACACATTGACAACCGTTCTGTTAGATAGCTGCGTTTTGGATTTAGAAGCAGATATTTCCCTGTGCTTACTGCTGTTTCTTCCATATGCCGGTAATGGGCTGAAAACGCCTGTTTTGGGACTCTGCAGAGAAAGTCTCTGCAGACTGCTAAATCCACACACGGGTTTAACTCTGGAAGTTGAGTGCACACATTGACAACCGTTCTGTTAGATAGCTGCGTTTTGGATTTAGAAGCAGATATTTCCCTGTGCTTACTGCTGTTTCTTCCATATGCCGGTAATGGGCTGAAAACGCCTGTTTTGGGACTCTGCAGAGAAAGTCTCTGCAGACTGCTGAATCCACACACGGGTTTAACTCTGGAAGTTGAGTGCACACATTGACAACCGTTCTGTTAGATAGCTGCGTTTTGGATTTAGAAGCAGATATTTCCCTGTGCTTACTGCTGTTTCTTCCATATGCCGGTAATGGGCTGAAAACGCCTGTTTTGGGACTCTGCAGAGAAAGTCTCTGCAGACTGCTGAATCCACACACGGGTTTAACTCTGGAAGTTGAGTGCACACGTTGACAACCGTTCTGTTAGATAGCTGCGTTTTGGATTTAGAAGCAGATATTTCCCTGTGCTTACTGCTGTTTCTTCCATATGCCGGTAATGGGCTGAAAACGCCTGTTTTGGGACTCTGCAGAGAAAGTCTCTGCAGACTGCTGAATCCACACACGGGTTTAACTCTGGAAGTTGAGTGCACACGTTGACAACCGTTCTGTTAGATAGCAGCGTTTTGGATTTAGAAGCAGATATTTCCCTGTGCTTACTGCTGTTTCTTCCATAAGCCGGTAATGGGCTGAAAACGCCTGTTTTGGGACTCTGCAGAGAAAGTCTCTGCAGGCTGCCGAATCCACACACGCGTTTAACTCTGGAAGTTGAGTGCACCCATTGACAACCGTTCTGTTAGATAGCTGCGTTTTGGATTTAGAAGCAGATATTTCCCTGTGCTTACTGCTGTTTCTTCCATATGCCGGTAATGGGCTGAAAACGCCTGTTTTGGGACTCTGCAGAGAAAGTCTCTGCAGACTGCTGAATCCACACACGGGTTTAACTCTGGAAGTTGAGTGCACACATTGACAACCGTTCTGTTAGATAGCTGCGTTTTGGATTTAGAAGCAGATATTTCCCTGTGCTTACTGCTGTTTCTTCCATAAGCCGGTAATGGGCTGAAAACGCCTGTTTTGGGACTCTGCAGAGAAAGTCTCTGCAGGCTGCCGAATCCACACACGCGTTTAACTCTGGAAGTTGAGTGCACACATTGACAACCGTTCTGTTAGATAGCTGCGTTTTGGATTTAGAAGCAGATATTTCCCTGTGCTTAATGCTGTTTCTTCCATATGCCGGTAATGGGCTGAAAACGCCTGTTTTGGGACTCTGCAGAGAAAGTCTCTGCAGACTGCTGAATCCACACACGGGTTTAACTCTGGAAGTTGAGTGCACACATTGACAACCGTTCTGTTAGATAACTGCGTTTTGGATTTAGAAGCAGATATTTCCCTGTGCTTACTGCTGTTTCTTCCATATGCCGGTAATGGGCTGAAAACGCCTGTTTTGGGACTCTGCAGAGAAAGTGTTTGCAGACTGCTGAATCCACACACGGGTTTAACTCTGGAAGTTGATTGCACCCATTGACAACCGTTCTGTTAGATAGCTGCGTTTTGGATTTAGAAGCAGATATTTCCCTGTGCTTACTGCTGTTTCTTCCATATGCCGGTAATGGGCTGAAAACGCCTGTTTTGGGACTCTGCAGAGAAAGTCTCTGCAGACTGCTGAATCCACACACGGGTTTAACTCTGGAAGTTGAGTGCACACATTGACAACCGTTCTGTTAGATAGCTGCGTTTTGGATTTAGAAGCAGATATTTCCCTGTGCTTACTGCTGTTTATTCCATATGCCGGTAATGGGCTGAAAACGCCTGTTTTGGGACTCTGCAGAGAAAGTCTCTGCAGACTGCTGAATCCACACACGGGTTTAACTCTGGAAGTTGAGTGCACACATTGACAACCGTTCTGTTAGATAGCTGCGTTTTGGATTTAGAAGCAGATATTTCCCTGTGCTTACTGCTGTTTCTTCCATAAGCCGGTAATGGGCTGAAAACGCCTGTTTTGGGACTCTGCAGAGAAAGTCTCTGCAGGCTGCCGAATCCACACACGCGTTTAACTCTGGAAGTTGAGTGCACACATTGACAACCGTTCTGTTAGATAGCTGCGTTTTGGATTTAGAAGCAGATATTTCCCTGTGCTTAATGCTGTTTCTTCCATATGCCGGTAATGGGCTGAAAACGCCTGTTTTGGGACTCTGCAGAGAAAGTGTTTGCAGACTGCTGAATCCACACACGGGTTTAACTCTGGAAGTTGAGTGCACACATTGACAACCGTTCTGTTAGATAGCTGCGTTTTGGATTTAGAAGCAGATATTTCCCTGTGCTTACTGCTGTTTCTTCCATATGCCGGTAATGGGATGAAAACGCCTGTTTTGGGACTCTGCAGAGAAAGTGTTTGCAGACTGCTGAATCCACACACGGATTTAACTCTGGAAGTTGAGTGCACACATTGACAACCGTTCTGTTAGATAGCTGCGTTTTGGATTTAGAAGCAGATATTTCCCTGTGCTTACTGCTGTTTCTTCCATATGCCGGTAATGGGCTGAAAACGCCTGTTTTGGGACTCTGCAGAGAAAGTCTCTGCAGACTGCTGAATCCACACACGGGTTTAACTCTGGAAGTTGAGTGCACACATTGACAACCGTTCTGTTAGATAGCTGCGTTTTGGATTTAGAAGCAGATATTTCCCTGTGCTTACTGCTGTTTCTTCCATATGCCGGTAATGGGCTGAAAACGCCTGTTTGGGGACTCTGCAGAGAAAGTCTCTGCAGACTGCTGAATCCAAACACGGGTTTAACTCTGGAAGTTGAGTGCACACATTGACAACCGTTCTGTTAGATAGCTGCGTTTTGGATTTAGAAGCAGATATTTCCCTGTGCTTACTGCTGTTTCTTCCATATGCCGGTAATGGGCTGAAAACGCCTGTTTTGGGACTCTGCAGAGAAAGTCTCTGCAGACTGCTGAATCCACACACGGGTTTAACTCTGGAAGTTGAGTGCACACATTGACAACCGTTCTGTTAGATAGCTGCGTTTTGGATTTAGAAGCAGATATTTCCCTGTGCTTACTGCTGTTTCTTCCATATGCCGGTAATGGGCTGAAAACGCCTGTTTGGGGACTCTGCAGAGAAAGTCTCTGCAGACTGCTGAATCCACACACGGGTTTAACTCTGGAAGTTGAGTGCACACATTGACAACCGTTCTGTTAGATAGCTGCGTTTTGGATTTAGAAGCAGATATTTCCCTGTGCTTACTGCTGTTTCTTCCATATGCTGGTAATGGGCTGAAAACGCCTGTTTTGGGACTCTGCAGAGAAAGTCTCTGCAGACTGCTGAATCCACACACGGGTTTAACTCTGGAAGTTGAGTGCACACATTGACAACCGTTCTGTTAGATAGCTGCGTTTTGGATTTAGAAGCAGATATTTCCCTGTGCTTACTGCTGTTTCTTCCATATGCCGGTAATGGGCTGAAAACGCCTGTTTGGGGACTCTGCAGAGAAAGTCTCTGCAGACTGCTGAATCCACACACGGGTTTAACTCTGGAAGTTGAGTGCACACATTGACAACCGCTCTGTTAGATAGCTGCGTTTTGGATTTAGAAGCAGATATTTCCCTGTGCTTACTGCTGTTTCTTCCATATGCCGGTGATGGGCTGAAAACGCCTGTTTTGGGACTCTGCAGAGAAAGTCTCTGCAGACTGCTGAATCCACACACGGGTTTAACTCTGGAAGTTGAGTGCACACATTGACAACCGTTCTGTTAGATAGCTGCGTTTTGGATTTAGAAGCAGATATTTCCCTGTGCTTACTGCTGTTTCTTCCATATGCCGGTAATGGGCTGAAAACGCCTGTTTGGGGACTCTGCAGAGAAAGTCTCTGCAGACTGCTGAATCCACACACGGGTTTAACTCTGGAAGTTGAGTGCACACATTGACAACCGTTCTGTTAGATAGCTGCGTTTTGGATTTAGAAGCAGATATTTCCCTGTGCTTACTGCTGTTTCTTCCATATGCCGGTAATGGGCTGAAAACGCCTGTTTTGGGACTCTGCAGAGAAAGTCTCTGCAGACTGCTGAATCCACACACGGGTTTAACTCTGGAAGTTGAGTGCACACATTGACAACCGTTCTGTTAGATAGCTGCGTTTTGGATTTAGAAGCAGATATTTCCCTGTGCTTACTGCTGTTTCTTCCATATGCCGGTAATGGGCTGAAAACGCCTGTTTTGGGACTCTGCAGAGAAAGTCTCTGCAGACTGCTGAATCCACACACAGGTTTAACTCTGGAAGTTGAGTGCACACATTGACAACCGTTCTGTTAGATAGCTGCGTTTTGGATTTAGAAGCAGATATTTCCCTGTGCTTACTGCTGTTTCTTCCATATGCCGGTAATGGGCTGAAAACGCCTGTTTTGGGACTCTGCAGAGAAAGTCTCTGCAGACTGCTGAATCCACACAAGGGTTTAACTATGGAAGTTGAGTGCACACATTGACAGCCGTTCTGTTAGATAGCTGCGTTTTGGATTTAGAAGCAGATATTTCCCTTTGCTTACTGCTGTTTCTTCCATATGCCGGTAATGGGCTGAAAACGCCTGTTTCGGGACTCTGCAGAGAAAGTCTCTGCAGACTGCTGAATCCACACACGGGTTTAACTCTGGAAGTTGAGTGCACACATTGACAACCGTTGTGTTAGATAGCTGCGTTTTGGATTTAGAAGCAGATATTTCCCTGTGCTTACTGCTGTTTCTTCCATATGCCGGTAATGGGCTGAAAACGCCTGTTTTGGAACTCTGCAGAGAAAGTGTTTGCAGACTGCTGAATCCACACACGGGTTTAACTCTGGAAGTTGAGTGCACACATTGACAACCGTTCTGTTAGATAGCTGCGTTTTGGATTTAGAAGCAGATATTTCCCTGTGCTTACTGCTGTTTCTTCCATATGCCGGTAATGGGCTGAAAACGCCTGTTTTGGGACTCTGCAGAGAAAGTCTCTGCAGACTGCTGAATCCACACACGGGTTTAACTCTGGAAGTTGAGTGCACACATTGACAACCGTTCTGTTAGATAGCTGCGTTTTGGATTTAGAAGCAGATATTTCTCTGTGCTTACAGCTGTTTCTTCCATATGCCGGTAAAGGGCTGAAAACGCCTGTTTTGGGACTCTGCAGAGAAAGTCTCTGCAGACTGCTGAATCCACACACGGGTTTAACTCTGGAAGTTGAGTGCACACATTGACAACCGTTCTGTTAGATAGCTGCGTTTTGGATTTAGAAGCAGATATTTCCCTGTGCTTACTGCTGTTTCTTCCATATGCCGGTAATGGGCTGAAAACGCCTGTTTTGGGACTCTGCAGAGAAAGTGTTTGCAGACTGCTGAATCCACACACGGGTTTAACTCTGGAAGTTGAGTGCACACATTGACAACCGTTCTGTTAGATAGCTGCGTTTTGGATTTAGAAGCAGATTTTCCCTGTGCTTACTGCTGCTTCTTCCATATGCCGGTAATGGGCTGAAAACGCCTGTTTTCGGACTCTGCAGAGAAAGTGTTTGCAGACTGCTGAATCCACACACCGGTTTAACTCTGGAAGTTGAGTGCACACATTGACAACCGTTCTGTTAGATAGCTGCGTTTTGGATTTAGAAGCAGATATTTCCCTGTGCTTACTGCTGTTTCTTCCATATGCCGGTAATGGGCTGAAAACGCCTGTTTTGGGACTCTGCAGAGAAAGTCTCTGCAGACTGCTGAATCCACACACGGGTTTAACTCTGGAAGTTGAGTGCACACATTGACAACCGTTCTGTTAGATAGCTGCGTTTTGGATTTAGAAGCAGATATTTCCCTGTGCTTACTGCTGTTTCTTCCATATGCCGGTAATGGACTGAAAACGCCTGTTTTGGGACTCTGCAGAGAAAGTGTTGGCAGACTGCTGAATCCACACACGAGTTTAACTCTGGAAGTTGAGTGCACACATTGACAACCGTTCTCTTAGATAGCTGCGTTTTGGATTTAGAAGCAGATATTTCCCTGTGCTTACTGCTGTTTCTTCCATATGCCGGTAATGGGCTGAAAACGCCTGTTTTGGGACTCTGCAGAGAAAGTGTTTGCAGACTGCTGAATCCACACACCGGTTTAACTCTGGAAGTTGAGTGCACACATTGACAACCGTTCTGTTAGATAGCTGCGTTTTGGATTTAGAAGCAGATATTTCCCTGTGCTTACTGCTGTTTCTTCCATATGCCGGTAATGGGCTGAAAACGCCTGTTTTGGGACTCTGCAGAGAAAGTCTCTGCAGACTGCTGAATCCACACACGGGTTTAACTCTGGAAGTTGAGTGCACACATTGACAACCGTTCTGTTAGATAGCTGCGTTTTGGATTTAGAAGCAGATATTTCCCTGTGCTTACTGCTGTTTCTTCCATATGCCGGTAATGGGCTGAAAACGCCTGTTTTCGGACTCTGCAGAGAAAGTCTCTGCAGACTGCTGAATCCACACACGGGTTTAACTCTGGAAGTTGAGTGCACCCATTGACAACCGTTCTGTTAGATAGCTGCGTTTTGGATTTAGAAGCAGATATTTCCCTGTGCTTACTGCTGTTTCTTCCATATGCCGGTAATGGGCTGAAAACGCCTGTTTTGGGACTCTGCAGAGAAAGTCTCTGCAGACTGCTGAATCCACACACGGGTTTAACTCTGGAAGTTGAGTGCACACGTTGACAACCGTTCTGTTAGATAGCTGCGTTTTGGATTTAGAAGCAGATATTTCCCTGTGCTTACTGCTGTTTCTTCCATATGCCGGTAATGGGCTGAAAACGCCTGTTTTGGGACTCTGCAGAGAAAGTCTCTGCAGACTGCTGAATCCACACACGGGTTTAACTCTGGAAGTTGAGTGCACACATTGACAACCGTTCTGTTAGATAGCAGCGTTTTGGATTTAGAAGCAGATATTTCCCTGTGCTTACTGCTGTTTCTTCCATATGCCGGTAATGGGCTGAAAACGCCTGTTTTGGGACTCTGCAGAGAAAGTCTCTGCAGGCTGCCGAATCCACACACGTGTTTAACTCTGGAAGTTGAGTGCACACATTGACAACCGTTCTGTTAGATAGCTGCGTTTTGGATTTAGAAGCAGATATTTCCCTGTGCTTAATGCTGTTTCTTCCATATGCCGGTAATGGGCTGAAAACGCCTGTTTTGGGACTCTGCAGAGAAAGTGTTTGCAGACTGCTGAATACACACACGGGTTTAACTCTGGAAGTTGAGTGCACACATTGACAACCGTTCTGTTAGATAGCTGCGTTTTGGATTTAGAAGCAGATATTTCCCTGTGCTTACTGCTGTTTCTTCCATATGCCGGTAATGGGCTGAAAACGCCTGTTTTCGGACTCTGCAGAGAAAGTCTCTGCAGACTGCTGAATCCACACACGGGTTTAACTCTGGAAGTTGAGTGCACACATTGACAACCGTTCTGTTAGATAGCTGCGTTTTGGATTTAGAAGCAGATATTTCCCTGTGCTTACTGCTGTTTCTTCCATATGCCGGTAATGGGCTGAAAACGCCTGTTTTGGGACTCTGCAGAGAAAGTCTCTGCAGACTGCTGAATCCACACACGGGTTTAACTCTGGAAGTTGAGTGCACACATTGACAACCGTTCTTTTAGATAGCTGCGTTTTGGATTTAGAAGCAGATATTTCCCTGTGCTTACTGCTGTTTCTTCCATATGCCGGTAATGGGCTGAAAACGCCTGTTTTGGAACTCTGCAGAGAAAGTGTTTGCAGACTGCTGAATACACACACTGGTTTAACTCTGGAAGTTGAGTGCACACATTGACAACCGTTCTGTTAGATAGCTGCGTTTTGGATTTAGAAGCAGACATTTCCCTGTGCTTACTGCTGTTTCTTCCATATGCCGGTAATGGGCTGAAAACGCCTGTTTTGGGACTCTGCAGAGAAAGTCTCTGCAGGCTGCTGAATCCACACACGGGTTTAACTCTGGAAGTTGAGTGCACACATTGACAACCGTTCTGTTAGATAGCTGCGTTTTGGATTTAGAAGCAGATATTTCCCTGTGCTTACTGCTGTTTCTTCCATATGCCGGTAATGGGCTGAAAACGCCTGTTTTGGGACTCTGCAGAGAAAGTGTTTGCAGACTGCTGAATCCACACACGGGTTTAACTCTGGAAGTTGAGTGCACACATTGACAACCGTTCTGTTAGATAGCTGCGTTTTGGATTTAGAAGCAGATTTTCCCTGTGCTTACTGCTGCTTCTTCCATATGCCGGTAATGGGCTGAAAACGCCTGTTTTGGGACTCTGCAGAGAAAGTGTTTGCAGACTGCTGAATCCACACACCGGTTTAACTCTGGAAGTTGAGTGCACACATTGACAACCGTTCTGTTAGATAGCTGCGTTTTGGATTTAGAAGCAGATATTTCCCTGTGCTTACTGCTGTTTCTTCCATATGCCGGTAATGGGCTGAAAACGCCTGTTTTGGGACTCTGCAGAGAAAGTCTCTGCAGACTGCTGAATCCACACACGGGTTTAACTCTGGAAGTTGAGTGCACACATTGACAACCGTTCTGTTAGATAGCTGCGTTTTGGATTTAGAAGCAGATATTTCCCTGTGCTTACTGCTGTTTCTTCCATATGCCGGTAATGGGCTGAAAACGCCTGTTTTGGGACTCTGCAGAGAAAGTGTTGGCAGACTGCTGAATCCACACACGAGTTTAACTCTGGAAGTTGAGTGCACACATTGACAACCGTTCTCTTAGATAGCTGCGTTTTGGATTTAGAAGCAGATATTTCCCTGTGCTTACTGCTGTTTCTTCCATATGCCGGTAATGGGCTGAAAACGCCTGTTTTGGGACTCTGCAGAGAAAGTGTTTGCAGACTGCTGAATCCACACACCGGTTTAACTCTGGAAGTTGAGTGCACACATTGACAACCGTTCTGTTAGATAGCTGCGTTTTGGATTTAGAAGCAGATATTTCCCTGTGCTTACTGCTGTTTCTTCCATATGCCGGTAATGGGCTGAAAACGCCTGTTTTGGGACTCTGCAGAGAAAGTCTCTGCAGACTGCTGAATCCACACACGGGTTTAACTCTGGAAGTTGAGTGCACACATTGACAACCGTTCTGTTAGATAGCTGCGTTTTGGATTTAGAAGCAGATATTTCCCTGTGCTTACTGCTGTTTCTTCCATATGCCGGTAATGGGCTGAAAACGCCTGTTTTCGGACTCTGCAGAGAAAGTCTCTGCAGACTGCTGAATCCACACACGGGTTTAACTCTGGAAGTTGAGTGCACACATTGACAACCGTTCTGTTAGATAGCTGCGTTTTGGATTTAGAAGCAGATATTTCCCTGTGCTTACTGCTGTTTCTTCCATATGCCGGTAATGGGCTGAAAACGCCTGTTTTGGGACTCTGCAGAGAAAGTCTCTGCAGACTGCTGAATCCACACACGGGTTTAACTCTGGAAGTTGAGTGCACACATTGACAACCGTTCTGTTAGATAGCAGCGTTTTGGATTTAGAAGCAGATATTTCCCTGTGCTTACTGCTGTTTCTTCCATATGCCGGTAATGGGCTGAAAACGCCTGTTTTGGGACTCTGCAGAGAAAGTCTCTGCAGGCTGCCGAATCCACACACGTGTTTAACTCTGGAAGTTGAGTGCACACATTGACAACCGTTCTGTTAGATAGCTGCGTTTTGGATTTAGAAGCAGATATTTCCCTGTGCTTAATGCTGTTTCTTCCATATGCCGGTAATGGGCTGAAAACGCCTGTTTTGGGACTCTGCAGAGAAAGTGTTTGCAGACTGCTGAATACACACACGGGTTTAACTCTGGAAGTTGAGTGCACACATTGACAACCGTTCTGTTAGATAGCTGCGTTTTGGATTTAGAAGCAGATATTTCCCTGTGCTTACTGCTGTTTCTTCCATATGCCGGTAATGGGCTGAAAACGCCTGTTTTCGGACTCTGCAGAGAAAGTCTCTGCAGACTGCTGAATCCACACACGGGTTTAACTCTGGAAGTTGAGTGCACACATTGACAACCGTTCTGTTAGATAGCTGCGTTTTGGATTTAGAAGCAGATATTTCCCTGTGCTTACTGCTGTTTCTTCCATATGCCGGTAATGGGCTGAAAACGCCTGTTTTGGGACTCTGTAGAGAAAGTCTCTGCAGACTGCTGAATCCACACACGGGTTTAACTCTGGAAGTTGAGTGCACACATTGACAACCGTTCTTTTAGATAGCTGCGTTTTGGATTTAGAAGCAGATATTTCCCTGTGCTTACTGCTGTTTCTTCCATATGCCGGTAATGGGCTGAAAACGCCTGTTTTGGAACTCTGCAGAGAAAGTGTTTGCAGACTGCTGAATACACACACTGGTTTAACTCTGGAAGTTGAGTGCACACATTGACAACCGTTCTGTTAGATAGCTGCGTTTTGGATTTAGAAGCAGATATTTCCCTGTGCTTACTGCTGTTTCTTCCATATGCCGGTAATGGGCTGAAAACGCCTGTTTGGGGACTCTGCAGAGAAAGTCTCTGCAGGCTGCTGAATCCACACACGGGTTTAACTCTGGAAGTTGAGTGCACACATTGACAACCGTTCTGTTAGATAGCTGCGTTTTGGATTTAGAAGCAGATATTTCCCTGTGCTTACTGCTGTTTCTTCCATATGCCGGTAATGGGCTGAAAACGCCTGTTTTGGGACTCTGCAGAGAAAGTCTCTGCAGACTGCTGAATCCACACACGGGTTTAACTCTGGAAGTTGAGTGCACACATTGACAACCGTTCTGTTAGATAGCTGCGTTTTGGATTTAGAAGCAGATATTTCCCTGTGCTTACTGCTGCTTCTTCCATATGCCGGTAATGGGCTGAAAACGCCTGTTGTGGGACTCTGCAGAGAAAGTCTCTGCAGACTGCTGAATCCACACACGGGTTTAACTCTGGAAGTTGAGTGCACACATTGACAACCGTTCTGTTAGATAGCTGCGTTTTGGATTTAGAAGCAGATATTTCCCTGTGCTTACTTCTGTTTCTTCCATATGCCGGTAATGGGCTGAAAACGCCTGTTTTGGGACTCTGCAGAGAAAGTCTCTGCAGACTGCTGAATCCACACACGGGTTTAACTCTGGAAGTTGAGTGCACACATTGACAACCGTTCTGTTAGATAGCTGCGTTTTGGATTTAGAAGCAGATATTTCCCTGTGCTTACTGCTGTTTCTTCCATATGCCGGTAATGGGCTGAAAACGCCTGTTTTGGGACTCTGCAGAGAAAGTGTTTGCAGACTGCTGAATCCACACACGGGTTTATCTCTGGAAGTTGAGTGCACACATTGACAACCGTTCTGTTAGATAGCTGCGTTTTGGATTTAGAAGCAGATTTTCCCTGTGCTTACTGCAGCTTCTTCCATATGCCGGTAATGGGCTGAAAACGCCTGTTTTGGGACTCTGCAGAGAAAGTGTTTGCAGACTGCTGAATCCACACACCGGCTTAACTCTGGAAGTTGAGTGCACACATTGACAACCGTTCTGTTAGATAGCTGCGTTTTGGATTTAGAAGCAGATATTTCCCTGTGCTTACTGCTGTTTCTTCCATATGCCGGTAATGGGCTGAAAACGCCTGTTTTGGGACTCTGCAGAGAAAGTCTCTGCAGACTGCTGAATCCACAAACGGGTTTAACTCTGGAAGTTGAGTGCACACGTTGACAACCGTTCTGTTAGATAGCTGCGTTTTGGATTTAGAAGCAGATATTTCCCTGTGCTTACTGCTGTTTCTTCCATATGCCGGTAATGGGCTGAAAACGCCTGTTTTGGGACTCTGCAGAGAAAGCGTTTGCAGACTGCTGAATCCACACACGGGTTTAACTCTGGAAGTTGAGTGCACACATTGACAACCGTTCTGTTAGATAGCTGCGTTTTGGATTTAGAAGCAGATATTTCCCTGTGCTTACTGCTGTTTCTTCCATATGCCGGTAATGGGCTGAAAACGCCTGTTTTCGGACTCTGCAGAGAAAGTCTCTGCAGACTGCTGAATCCATACACGGGTTTAACTCTGGAAGTTGAGTGCACACATTGACAACCGTTCTGTTAGATAGCTACGTTTTGGATTTAGAAGCAGATATTTCCCTGTGCTTACTGCTGTTTCTTCCATATGCCGGTAATGGGCTGAAAACGCCTGTTTTGGGACTCTGCAGAGAAAGTCTCTGCAGACTGCTGAATCCACACACGGGTTTAACTCTGGAAGTTGAGTGCACACATTGACAACCGTTCTGTTAGATAGCTGCGTTTTGGATTTAGAAGCAGATATTTCCCTGTGCTTACTGCTGTTTCTTCCATATGCCGGTAATGGGCTGAAAACGCCTGTTTTGGAACTCTGCAGAGAAAGTGTTTGCAGACTGCTGAATACACACACGGGTTTAACTCTGGAAGTTGAGTGCACACATTGACAACTGTTCTGTTAGATAGCTGCGTTTTGGATTTAGAAGCAGATATTTCCCTGTGCTTACTGCTGTTTCTTCCATATGCCGGTAATGGGCTGAAAACGCCTGTTTTGGGACTCTGCAGAGAAAGTCTCTGCAGGCTGCTGAATCCACACACGGGTTTAACTCTGGAAGTTGAGTGCACACATTGACAACCGTTCTGTTAGATAGCTGCGTTTTGGATTTAGAAGCAGATATTTCCCTGTGCTTACTGCTGTTTCTTCCATATGCCGGTAATGGGCTGAAAACGCCTGTTTTGGAACTCTGCAGAGAAAGTGTTTGCAGACTGCTGAATACACACACGGGTTTAACTCTGGAAGTTGAGTGCACACATTGACAACCGTTCTGTTAGATAGCTGCGTTTTGGATTTAGAAGCAGATATTTCCCTGTGCTTACTGCTGTTTCTTCCATATGCCGGTAATGGGCTGAAAACGCCTGTTTTGGGACTCTGCAGAGAAAGTCTCTGCAGACTGCTGAATCCACACACGGGTTTAACTCTGGAAGTTGAGTGCACACATTGACAACCGTTCTGTTAGATAGCTGCGTTTTGGATTTAGAAGCAGATATTTCCCTGTGCTTACTGCTGTTTCTTCCATATGCCGGTAATGGGCTGAAAACGCCTGTTTTCGGACTCTGCAGAGAAAGTCTCTGCAGACTGCTGAATCCACACACGGGTTTAACTCTGGAAGTTGAGTGCACACATTGACAACCGTTCTGTTAGATAGCTGCGTTTTGGATTTAGAAGCAGATATTTCCCTGTGCTTACTGCTGTTTCTTCCATATGCCGGTAATGGGCTGAAAACGCCTGTTTTGGGACTCTGCAGAGAAAGTCTCTGCAGGCTGCTGAATCCACACACGGGTTTAACTCTGGAAGTTGAGTGCACACATTGACAACCGTTCTGTTAGATAGCTGCGTTTTGGATTTAGAAGCAGATATTTCCCTGTGCTTACTGCTGTTTCTTCCATATGCCGGTAATGGGCTGAAAACGCCTGTTTTGGGACTCTGCAGAGAAAGTCTCTGCAGACTGCTGAATCCACACACGGGTTTAACTCTGGAAGTTGAGTGCACACATTGACAACCGTTCTGTTAGATAGCTGCGTTTTGGATTTAGAAGCAGATATTTCCCTGTGCTTACTGCTGCTTCTTCCATATGCCGGTAATGGGCTGAAAACGCCTGTTGTGGGACTCTGCAGAGAAAGTGTTTGCAGACTGCTGAATCCACACACGGGTTTAACTCTGGAAGTTGAGTGCACACATTGACAACCGTTCTGTTAGATAGCTGCGTTTTGGATTTAGAAGCAGATATTTCCCTGTGCTTACTTCTGTTTCTTCCATATGCCGGTAATGGGCTGAAAACGCCTGTTTTGGGACTCTGCAGAGAAAGTCTCTGCAGACTGCTGAATCCACACACGGGTTTAACTCTGGAAGTTGAGTGCACACATTGACAACCGTTCTGTTAGATAGCTGCGTTTTGGATTTAGAAGCAGATATTTCCCTGTGCTTACTGCTGTTTCTTCCATATGCCGGTAATGGGCTGAAAACGCCTGTTTTGGGACTCTGCAGAGAAAGTGTTTGCAGACTGCTGAATCCACACACGGGTTTATCTCTGGAAGTTGAGTGCACACATTGACAACCGTTCTGTTAGATAGCTGCGTTTTGGATTTAGAAGCAGATTTTCCCTGTGCTTACTGCAGCTTCTTCCATATGCCGGTAATGGGCTGAAAACGCCTGTTTTGGGACTCTGCAGAGAAAGTGTTTGCAGACTGCTGAATCCACACACCGGCTTAACTCTGGAAGTTGAGTGCACACATTGACAACCGTTCTGTTAGATAGCTGCGTTTTGGATTTAGAAGCAGATATTTCCCTGTGCTTACTGCTGTTTCTTCCATATGCCGGTAATGGGCTGAAAACGCCTGTTTTGGGACTCTGCAGAGAAAGTCTCTGCAGACTGCTGAATCCACAAACGGGTTTAACTCTGGAAGTTGAGTGCACACGTTGACAACCGTTCTGTTAGATAGCTGCGTTTTGGATTTAGAAGCAGATATTTCCCTGTGCTTACTGCTGTTTCTTCCATATGCCGGTAATGGGCTGAAAACGCCTGTTTTGGGACTCTGCAGAGAAAGCGTTTGCAGACTGCTGAATCCACACACGGGTTTAACTCTGGAAGTTGAGTGCACACATTGACAACCGTTCCGTTAGATAGCTGCGTTTTGGATTTAGAAGCAGATATTTCCCTGTGCTTACTGCTGTTTCTTCCATATGCCGGTAATGGGCTGAAAACGCCTGTTTTCGGACTCTGCAGAGAAAGTCTCTGCAGACTGCTGAATCCATACACGGGTTTAACTCTGGAAGTTGAGTGCACACATTGACAACCGTTCTGTTAGATAGCTGCGTTTTGGATTTAGAAGCAGATATTTCCCTGTGCTTACTGCTGTTTCTTCCATATGCCGGTAATGGGCTGAAAACGCCTGTTTTGGGACTCTGCAGAGAAAGTCTCTGCAGACTGCTGAATCCACACACGGGTTTAACTCTGGAAGTTGAGTGCACACATTGACAACCGTTCTGTTAGATAGCTGCGTTTTGGATTTAGAAGCAGATATTTCCCTGTGCTTACTGCTGTTTCTTCCATATGCCGGTAATGGGCTGAAAACGCCTGTTTTGGAACTCTGCAGAGAAAGTGTTTGCAGACTGCTGAATACACACACGGGTTTAACTCTGGAAGTTGAGTGCACACATTGACAACTGTTCTGTTAGATAGCTGCGTTTTGGATTTAGAAGCAGATATTTCCCTGTGCTTACTGCTGTTTCTTCCATATGCCGGTAATGGGCTGAAAACGCCTGTTTTGGGACTCTGCAGAGGAAGTCTCTGCAGGCTGCTGAATCCACACACGGGTTTAACTCTGGAAGTTGAGTGCACACATTGACAACCGTTCTGTTAGATAGCTGCGTTTTGGATTTAGAAGCAGATATTTCCCTGTGCTTACTGCTGTTTCTTCCATATGCCGGTAATGGGCTGAAAACGCCTGTTTTGGGACTCTGCAGAGAAAGTCTCTGCAGACTGCTGAATCCACACACGGGTTTAACTCTGGAAGTTGAGTGCACACATTGACAACCGTTCTGTTAGATAGCTGCGTTTTGGATTTAGAAGCAGATATTTCCCTGTGCTTACTGCTGTTTCTTCCATATGCCGGTAATGGGCTGAAAACGCCTGTTTTGGGACTCTGCAGAGAAAGTCTCTGCAGACTGCTGAATCCACACACGGGTTTAACTCTGGAAGTTGAGTGCACACGTTGACAACCGTTCTGTTAGATAGCTGCGTTTTGGATTTAGAAGCAGATATTTCCCTGTGCTTACTGCTGTTTCTTCCATATGCCGGTAATGGGCTGAAAACGCCTGTTTTGGGACTCTGCAGAGAAAGTCTCTGCAGACTGCTGAATCCACACACGGGTTTAACTCTGGAAGTTGAGTGCACACATTGACAACCGTTCTGTTAGATAGCAGCGTTTTGGATTTAGAAGCAGATATTTCCCTGTGCTTACTGCTGTTTCTTCCATATGCCGGTAATGGGCTGAAAACGCCTGTTTTGGGACTCTGCAGAGAAAGTCTCTGCAGGCTGCCGAATCCACACACGTGTTTAACTCTGGAAGTTGAGTGCACACATTGACAACCGTTCTGTTAGATAGCTGCGTTTTGGATTTAGAAGCAGATATTTCCCTGTGCTTAATGCTGTTTCTTCCATATGCCGGTAATGGGCTGAAAACGCCTGTTTTGGGACTCTGCAGAGAAAGTGTTTGCAGACTGCTGAATCCACACACGGGTTTAACTCTGGAAGTTGAGTGCACACATTGACAACCGTTCTGTTAGATAGCTGCGTTTTGGATTTAGAAGCAGATATTTCCCTGTGCTTACTGCTGTTTCTTCCATATGCCGGTAATGGGCTGAAAACGCCTGTTTTGGGACTCTGCAGAGAAAGTCTCTGCAGACTGCCGAATCCACACACGGGTTTAACTCTGGAAGTTGAGTGCACACATTGACAACCGTTCTGTTAGATAGCTGCGTTTTGGATTTAGAAGCAGATATTTCCCTGTGCTTACTGCTGTTTCTTCCATATGCCGGTAATGGGCTGAAAACGCCTGTTTTGGGACTCTGCAGAGAAAGTCTCTGCAGACTGCTGAATCCACACACGGGTTTAACTCTGGAAGTTGAGTGCACACATTGACAACCGTTCTTTTAGATAGCTGCATTTTGGATTTAGAAGCAGATATTTCCCTGTGCTTACTGCTGTTTCTTCCATATGCCGGTAATGGGCTGAAAACGCCTGTTTTGGAACTCTGCAGAGAAAGTGTTTGCAGACTGCTGAATACACACACTGGTTTAACTCTGGAAGTTGAGTGCACACATTGACAACCGTTCTGTTAGATAGCTGCGTTTTGGATTTAGAAGCAGATATTTCCCTGTGCTTACTGCTGTTTCTTCCATATGCCGGTAATGGGCTGAAAACGCCTGTTTTGGGACTCTGCAGAGAAAGTCTCTGCAGGCTGCTGAATCCACACACGGGTTTAACTCTGGAAGTTGAGTGCACACATTGACAACCGTTCTGTTAGATAGCTGCGTTTTGGATTTAGAAGCAGATATTTCCCTGTGCTTACTGCTGTTTCTTCCATATGCCGGTAATGGGCTGAAAACGCCTGTTTTGGGACTCTGCAGAGAAAGTCTCTGCAGGCTGCTGAATCCACACACGGGTTTAACTCTGGAAGTTGAGTGCACACATTGACAACCGTTCTGTTAGATAGCTGCGTTTTGGATTTAGAAGCAGATATTTCCCTGTGCTTACTTCTGTTTCTTCCATATGCCGGTAATGGGCTGAAAACGCCTGTTTTGGGACTCTGCAGAGAAAGTCTCTGCAGACTGCTGAATCCACACACGGGTTTAACTCTGGAAGTTGAGTGCACACATTGACAACCGTTCTGTTAGATAGCTGCGTTTTGGATTTAGAAGCAGATATTTCCCTGTGCTTACTGCTGTTTCTTCCATATGCCGGTAATGGGCTGAAAACGCCTGTTTTGGGACTCTGCAGAGAAAGTGTTTGCAGACTGCTGAATCCACACACGGGTTTATCTCTGGAAGTTGAGTGCACACATTGACAACCGTTCTGTTAGATAGCTGCGTTTTGGATTTAGAAGCAGATTTTCCCTGTGCTTACTGCAGCTTCTTCCATATGCCGGTAATGGGCTGAAAACGCCTGTTTTGGGACTCTGCAGAGAAAGTGTTTGCAGACTGCTGAATCCACACACCGGCTTAACTCTGGAAGTTGAGTGCACACATTGACAACCGTTCTGTTAGATAGCTGCGTTTTGGATTTAGAAGCAGATATTTCCCTGTGCTTACTGCTGTTTCTTCCATATGCCGGTAATGGGCTGAAAACGCCTGTTTTGGGACTCTGCAGAGAAAGTCTCTGCAGACTGCTGAATCCACAAACGGGTTTAACTCTGGAAGTTGAGTGCACACGTTGACAACCGTTCTGTTAGATAGCTGCGTTTTGGATTTAGAAGCAGATATTTCCCTGTGCTTACTGCTGTTTCTTCCATATGCCGGTAATGGGCTGAAAACGCCTGTTTTGGGACTCTGCAGAGAAAGCGTTTGCAGACTGCTGAATCCACACACGGGTTTAACTCTGGAAGTTGAGTGCACACATTGACAACCGTTCTGTTAGATAGCTGCGTTTTGGATTTAGAAGCAGATATTTCCCTGTGCTTACTGCTGTTTCTTCCATATGCCGGTAATGGGCTGAAAACGCCTGTTTTCGGACTCTGCAGAGAAAGTTTCTGCAGACTGCTGAATCCATACACGGGTTTAACTCTGGAAGTTGAGTGCACACATTGACAACCGTTCTGTTAGATAGCTGCGTTTTGGATTTAGAAGCAGATATTTCCCTGTGCTTACTGCTGTTTCTTCCATATGCCGGTAATGGGCTGAAAACGCCTGTTTTGGGACTCTGCAGAGAAAGTCTCTGCAGACTGCTGAATCCACACACGGGTTTAACTCTGGAAGTTGAGTGCACACATTGACAACCGTTCTGTTAGATAGCTGCGTTTTGGATTTAGAAGCAGATATTTCCCTGTGCTTACTGCTGTTTCTTCCATATGCCGGTAATGGGCTGAAAACGCCTGTTTTGGAACTCTGCAGAGAAAGTGTTTGCAGACTGCTGAATACACACACGGGTTTAACTCTGGAAGTTGAGTGCACACATTGACAACTGTTCTGTTAGATAGCTGCGTTTTGGATTTAGAAGCAGATATTTCCCTGTGCTTACTGCTGTTTCTTCCATATGCCGGTAATGGGCTGAAAACGCCTGTTTTGGGACTCTGCAGAGAAAGTCTCTGCAGGCTGCTGAATCCACACACGGGTTTAACTCTGGAAGTTGAGTGCACACATTGACAACCGTTCTTTTAGATAGCTGCGTTTTGGATTTAGAAGCAGATATTTCCCTGTGCTTACTGCTGTTTCTTCCATATGCCGGTAATGGGCTGAAAACGCCTGTTTTGGAACTCTGCAGAGAAAGTGTTTGCAGACTGCTGAATACACACACTGGTTTAACTCTGGAAGTTGAGTGCACACATTGACAACCGTTCTGTTAGATAGCTGCGTTTTGGATTTAGAAGCAGATATTTCCCTGTGCTTACTGCTGTTTCTTCCATATGCCGGTAATGGGCTGAAAACGCCTGTTTTGGGACTCTGCAGAGAAAGTCTCTGCAGGCTGCTGAATCCACACACGGGTTTAACTCTGGAAGTTGAGTGCACACATTGACAACCGTTCTGTTAGATAGCTGCGTTTTGGATTTAGAAGCAGATATTTCCCTGTGCTTACTGCTGTTTCTTCCATATGCCGGTAATGGGCTGAAAACGCCTGTTTTGGGACTCTGCAGAGAAAGTCTCTGCAGACTGCTGAATCCACACACGGGTTTAACTCTGGAAGTTGAGTGCACACATTGACAACCGTTCTGTTAGATAGCTGCGTTTTGGATTTAGAAGCAGATATTTCCCTGTGCTTACTGCTGCTTCTTCCATATGCCGGTAATGGGCTGAAAACGCCTGTTGTGGGACTCTGCAGAGAAAGTGTTTGCAGACTGCTGAATCCACACACGGGTTTAACTCTGGAAGTTGAGTGCACACATTGACAACCGTTCTGTTAGATAGCTGCGTTTTGGATTTAGAAGCAGATATTTCCCTGTGCTTACTTCTGTTTCTTCCATATGCCGGTAATGGGCTGAAAACGCCTGTTTTGGGACTCTGCAGAGAAAGTCTCTGCAGACTGCTGAATCCACACACGGGTTTAACTCTGGAAGTTGAGTGCACACATTGACAACCGTTCTGTTAGATAGCTGCGTTTTGGATTTAGAAGCAGATATTTCCCTGTGCTTACTGCTGTTTCTTCCATATGCCGGTAATGGGCTGAAAACGCCTGTTTTGGGACTCTGCAGAGAAAGTGTTTGCAGACTGCTGAATCCACACACGGGTTTATCTCTGGAAGTTGAGTGCACACATTGACAACCGTTCTGTTAGATAGCTGCGTTTTGGATTTAGAAGCAGATTTTCCCTGTGCTTACTGCTACTTCTTCCATATGCCGGTAAAGGGCTGAAAACGCCTGTTTTGGGACTCTGCAGAGAAAGTCTCTGCAGACTGCTGAATCCACACACGGGTTTAACTCTGGAAGTTGAGTGCACACATTGACAACCGTTCTGTTAGATAGCTGCGTTTTGGATTTAGAAGCAGATATTTCCCTGTGCTTACTGCTGTTTCTTCCATATGCCGGTAATGGGCTGAAAACGCCTGTTTTGGGACTCTGCAGAGAAAGTCTCTGCAGACTGCTGAATCCACACACGGGTTTAACTCTGGAAGTTGAGTGCACACATTGACAACCGTTCTGTTAGATAGCTGCGTTTTGGATTTAGAAGCAGATATTTCCCTGTGCTTACTGCTGTTTCTTCCATATGCCGGTAATGGGCTGAAAACGCCTGTTTGGGGACTCTGCAGAGAAAGTCTCTGCAGACTGCCGAATCCACACACGGGTTTAACTCTGGAAGCTGAGTACACACATTGACAACCGTTCTGTTAGATAGCTGCGTTTTGGATTTAGAAGCAGATATTTCCCTGTGCTTACTGCTGTTTCTTCCATATGTCGGTAATGGGCTGAAAACGCCTGTTTTGGGACTCTGCAGAGAAAGTCTCTGCAGGCTGCTGAATCCACACACGGGTTTAACTCTGGAAGTTGAGTGCACACATTGACAACCGTTCTGTTAGATAGCTGCGTTTTGGATTTAGAAGCAGATATTTCCCTGTGCTTACTGCTGTTTCTTCCATATGTCGGTAATGGGCTGAAAACGCCTGTTTGGGGACTCTGCAGAGAAAGTCTCTGCAGACTGCTGAATCCACACACGGGTTTAACTCTGGAAGTTGAGTGCACACATTGACAACCGTTCTGTTAGATAGCTGCGTTTTGGATTTAGAAGCAGATATTTCCCTGTGCTTACTGCTGTTTCTTCCATATGCCGGTAATGGGCTGAAAACGCCTGTTTGGGGACTCTGCAGAGAAAGTCTCTGCAGACTGCTGAATCCACACACGGGTTTAACTCTGGAAGTTGAGTGCACACATTGACAACCGTTCTGTTAGATAGCTGCGTTTTGGATTTAGAAGCAGATATTTCCCTGTGCTTACTGCTGTTTCTTCCATATGCCGGTAATGGGCTGAAAACGCCTGTTTGGGGACTCTGCAGAGAAAGTCTCTGCAGACTGCTGAATCCACACACGGGTTTAACTCTGGAAGTTGAGTGCACACATTGACAACCGTTCTGTTAGATAGCTGCGTTTTGGATTTAGAAGCAGATATTTCCCTGTGCTTACTGCTGTTTCTTCCATATGCCGGTAATGGGCTGAAAACGCCTGTTTTGGGACTCTGCAGAGAAAGACTCTGCAGGCTGCTGAATCCACACACGGGTTTAACTCTGGAAGTTGAGTGCACACATTGACAACCGTTCTGTTAGATAGCTGCGTTTTGGATTTAGAAGCAGATATTTCCCTGTGCTTACTGCTGTTTCTTCCATATGCCGGTAATGGGCTGAAAACGCCTGTTTTGGGACTCTGCAGAGAAAGTCTCTGCAGACTGCTGAATCCACACACGGGTTTAACTCTGGAAGTTGAGTGCACACATTGACAACCGTTCTGTTAGATAGCTGCGTTTTGGTTTTAGAAGCAGATATTTCCCTGTGCTTACTGCTGTTTCTTCTATATGCCGGTAATGGGCTGAAAACGCCTGTTTTGGGACTCTGCAGAGAAAGTCTCTGCAGACTGCTGAATCCACACACGGGTTTATCTCTGGAAGTTGAGTGCACACATTGACAACCGTTCTGTTAGATAGCTGCGTTTTGGATTTAGAAGCAGATATTTCCCTGTGCTTACTGCTGTTTCTTCCATATGCCGGTAATGGGCTGAAAACGCCTGTTTGGGGACTCTGCAGAGAAAGTCTCTGCAGACTGCTGAATCCACACACGGGTTTAACTCTGGAAGTTGAGTGCACACATTGACAACCGTTCTGTTAGATAGCTGCGTTTTGGATTTAGAAGCAGATATTTCCCTGTGCTTACTGCTGTTTATTCCATATGCCGGTAATGGGCTGAAAACGCCTGTTTGGGGACTCTGCAGAGAAAGTCTCTGCAGACTGCTGAATCCACACACGGGTTTAACTCTGGAAGTTGAGTGCACACATTGACAACCGTTCTGTTAGATAGCTGCGTTTTAGATTTAGAAGCAGATATTTCCCTGTGCTTACTGCTGTTTCTTCCATATGCCGGTAATGGGCTGAAAACGCCTGTTTGGGGACTCTGCAGAGAAAGTCTCTGCAGACTGCTGAATCCACACACGGGTTTAACTCTGGAAGTTGAGTGCACACATTGACAACCGCTCTGTTAGATAGCTGCGTTTTGGATTTAGAAGCAGATATTTCCCTGTGCTTACTGCTGTTTCTTCCATATGCCGGTAATGGGCTGAAAACGCCTATTTTGGGACTCTGCAGAGAAAGTCTCTGCAGACTGCTGAATCCACACACGGGTTTAACTCTGGAAGTTGAGTGCACACATTGACAACCGTTCTGTTAGATAGCTGCGTTTTGGATTTAGAAGCAGATATTTCCCTGTGCTTACTGCTGCTTCTTCCATATGCCGGTAAAGGGCTGAAAACGCCTGTTTTGGGACTCTGCAGAGAAAGTCTCTGCAGACTGCTGAATCCACACACGGGTTTAACTCTGGAAGTTGAGTGCACACATTGACAACCGTTCTGTTAGATAGCTGCGTTTTGGATTTAGAAGCAGATATTTCCCTGTGCTTACTGCTGTTTCTTCCATATGCCGGTAATGGGCTGAAAACGCCTGTTTTGGGACTCTGCAGAGAAAGTCTCTGCAGACTGCTGAATCCACACACGGGTTTAACTCTGGAAGTTGAGTGCACACATTGACAACCGTTCTGTTAGATAGCTGCGTTTTGGATTTAGAAGCAGATATTTCCCTGTGCTTACTGCTGTTTCTTCCATATGCCGGTAATGGGCTGAAAACGCCTGTTTGGGGACTCTGCAGAGAAAGTCTCTGCAGACTGCCGAATCCACACACGGGTTTAACTCTGGAAGTTGAGTGCACACATTGACAACCGTTCTGTTAGATAGCTGTGTTTTGGATTTAGAAGCAGATATTTCCCTGTGCTTACTGCTGTTTCTTCCATATGCCGGTAATGGGCTGAAAACGCCTGTTTGGGGACTCTGCAGAGAAAGTCTCTGCAGACTGCTGAATCCACACACGGGTTTAACTCTGGAAGTTGAGTGCACACATTGACAACCGTTCTGTTAGATAGCTGCGTTTTGGATTTAGAAGCAGATATTTCCCTGTGCTTACTGCTGTTTCTTCCATATGCCGGTAATGGGCTGAAAACGCCTGTTTGGGGACTCTGCAGAGAAAGACTCTGCAGGCTGCTGAATCCACACACGGGTTTAACTCTGGAAGTTGAGTGCACACATTGACAACCGTTCTGTTAGATAGCTGCGTTTTGGATTTAGAAGCAGATATTTCCCTGTGCTTACTGCTGTTTCTTCCATATGCCGGTAATGGGCTGAAAACGCCTGTTTTGGGACTCTGCAGAGAAAGTCTCTGCAGACTGCTGAATCCACACACGGGTTTAACTCTGGAAGTTGAGTGCACACATTGACAACCGTTCTGTTAGATAGCTGCGTTTTGGTTTTAGAAGCAGATATTTCCCTGTGCTTACTGCTGTTTCTTCCATATGCCGGTAATGGGCTGAAAACGCCTGTTTTGGGACTCTGCAGAGAAAGTCTCTGCAGACTGCTGAATCCACACACGGGTTTAACTCTGGAAGTTGAGTGCACACATTGACAACCGTTCTGTTAGATAGCTGCGTTTTGGATTTAGAAGCAGATATTTCCCTGTGCTTACTGCTGTTTCTTCCATATGCCGGTAATGGGCTGAAAACGCCTGTTTGGGGACTCTGCAGAGAAAGTCTCTGCAGACTGCTGAATCCACACACGGGTTTAACTCTGGAAGTTGAGTGCACACATTGACAACCGTTCTGTTAGATAGCTGCGTTTTGGATTTAGAAGCAGATATTTCCCTGTGCTTACTGCTGTTTATTCCATATGCCGGTAATGGGCTGAAAACGCCTGTTTGGGGACTCTGCAGAGAAAGTCTCTGCAGACTGCTGAATCCACACACGGGTTTAACTCTGGAAGTTGAGTGCACACATTGACAACCGTTCTGTTAGATAGCTGCGTTTTAGATTTAGAAGCAGATATTTCCCTGTGCTTACTGCTGTTTCTTCCATATGCCGGTAATGGGCTGAAAACGCCTGTTTGGGGACTCTGCAGAGAAAGTCTCTGCAGACTGCTGAATCCACACACGGGTTTAACTCTGGAAGTTGAGTGCACACATTGACAACCGCTCTGTTAGATAGCTGCGTTTTGGATTTAGAAGCAGATATTTCCCTGTGCTTACTGCTGTTTCTTCCATATGCCGGTAATGGGCTGAAAACGCCTATTTTGGGACTCTGCAGAGAAAGTCTCTGCAGACTGCTGAATCCACACACGGGTTTAACTCTGGAAGTTGAGTGCACACATTGACAACCGTTCTGTTAGATAGCTGCGTTTTGGATTTAGAAGCAGATATTTCCCTGTGCTTACTGCTGCTTCTTCCATATGCCGGTAAAGGGCTGAAAACGCCTGTTTTGGGACTCTGCAGAGAAAGTCTCTGCAGACTGCTGAATCCACACACGGGTTTAACTCTGGAAGTTGAGTGCACACATTGACAACCGTTCTGTTAGATAGCTGCGTTTTGGATTTAGAAGCAGATATTTCCCTGTGCTTACTGCTGTTTCTTCCATATGCCGGTAATGGGCTGAAAACGCCTGTTTTGGGACTCTGCAGAGAAAGTCTCTGCAGACTGCTGAATCCACACACGGGTTTAACTCTGGAAGTTGAGTGCACACATTGACAACCGTTCTGTTAGATAGCTGCGTTTTGGATTTAGAAGCAGATATTTCCCTGTGCTTACTGCTGTTTCTTCCATATGCCGGTAATGGGCTGAAAACGCCTGTTTTGGGACTCTGCAGAGAAAGTCTCTGCAGACTGCCGAATCCACACACGGGTTTAACTCTGGAAGTTGAGTGCACCCATTGACAACCGTTCTGTTAGATAGCTGCGTTGTGGATTTAGAAGCAGATATTTCCCTGTGCTTACTGCTGTTTCTTCCATATGCCGGTAATGGGCTGAAAACGCCTGTTTTGGGACTCTGCAGAGAAAGTCTCTGCAGACTGCTGAATCCACACACGGGTTTAACTCTGGAAGTTGAGTGCACACATTGACAACCGTTGTGTTAGATAGCTGCGTTTTGGATTTAGAAGCAGATATTTCCCTGTGCTTACTGCTGTTTCTTCCATATGCCGGTAATGGGCTGAAAACGCCTGTTTGGGGACTCTGCAGAGAAAGTCTCTGCAGACTGCTGAATCCACACACGGGTTTAACTCGGGAAGTTGAGTGCACACATTGACAACCGTTCTGTTAGATAGCTGCGTTTTGGATTTAGAAGCAGATACTTCCCTGTGCTTACTGCTGTTTCTTCCATATGCCGGTAATGGGCTGAAAACGCCTGTTTTGGGACTCTGCAGAGAAAGTCTCTGCAGACTGCTGAATCCACACACGGGTTTAACTCTGTAAGTTGAGTGCACACATTGACAACCGTTCTGTTAGATAGCTGCGTTTTGGATTTAGAAGCAGATATTTCCCTGTGCTTACTGCTGTTTCTTCCATATGCCGGTAATGGGCTGAAAACGCCTGTTTGGGGACTCTGCAGAGAAAGTCTCTGCAGGCTGCTGAATCCACACACGGGTTTAACTCTGGAAGTTGAGTGCACACATTGACAACCGTTCTGTTAGATAGCTGCGTTTTGGATTTAGAAGCAGATATTTCCCTGTGCTTACTGCTGTTTCTTCCATATGCCGGTAATGGGCTGAAAACGCCTGTTTTGGGACTCTGCAGAGAAAGTCTCTGCAGACTGCTGAATCCACACACGGGTTTAACTCTGGAAGTTGAGTGCACACATTGACAACCGTTCTGTTAGATAGCTGCGTTTTGGATTTAGAAGCAGATATTTCCCTGTGCTTACTGCTGTTTCTTCCATATGCCGGTAATGGGCTGAAAACGCCTGTTTTGGGACTCTGCAGAGAAAGTCTCTGCAGGCTGCTGAATCCACACACGGGTTTAACTCTGGAAGTTGAGTGCACACATTGACAACCGTTCTGTTAGATAGCTGCGTTTTGGATTTAGAAGCAGATATTTCCCTGTGCTTACTGCTGTTTCTTCCATATGCCGGTAATGGGCTGAAAACGCCTGTTTTGGGACTCTGCAGAGAAAGTCTCTGCAGACTGCTGAATCCACACACGGGTTTAACTCTGGAAGTTGAGTGCACACATTGACAACCGTTCTGTTAGATAGCTGCGTTTTGGATTTAGAAGCAGATATTTCTCTGTGCTTACTGCTGTTTCTTCCATATGCCGGTAAAGGGCTGAAAACGCCTGTTTTGGGACTCTGCAGAGAAAGTCTCTGCAGACTGCTGAATCCACACACGGGTTTAACTCTGGAAGTTGAGTGCACACAATGACAACCGTTCTGTTAGATAGCTGCGTTTTGGATTTAGAAGCAGATATTTCCCTGTGCTTACTGCTGTTTCTTCCATATGCCGGTAATGGGCTGAAAACGCCTGTTTTGGGACTCTGCAGAGAAAGTGTTTGCAGACTGCTGAATCCACACACGGGTTTAACTCTGGAAGTTGAGTGCACACATTGACAACCGTTCTGTTAGATAGCTGCGTTTTGGATTTAGAAGCAGATTTTCCCTGTGCTTACTGCTGCTTCTTCCATATGCCGGTAATGGGCTGAAAACGCCTGTTTTGGGACTCTGCAGAGAAAGTGTTTGCAGACTGCTGAATCCACACACCGGTTTAACTCTGGAAGTTGAGTGCACACATTGACAACCGTTCTGTTAGATAGCTGCGTTTTGCATTTAGAAGCAGATATTTCCCTGTGCTTACTGCTGTTTCTTCCATATGCCGGTAATGGGCTGAAAACGCCTGTTTTGGGACTCTGCAGAGAAAGTCTCTGCAGACTGCTGAATCCACACACGGGTTTAACTCTGGAAGTTGAGTGCACACATTGACAACCGTTCTGTTAGATAGCTGCGTTTTGGATTTAGAAGCAGATATTTCCCTGTGCTTACTGCTGTTTCTTCCATATGCCGGTAATGGGCTGAAAACGCCTGTTTGGGGACTCTGCAGAGAAAGTCTCTGCAGGCTGCTGAATCCACACACGGGTTTAACTCTGGAAGTTGAGTGCACACATTGACAACCGTTCTGTTAGATAGCTGCGTTTTGGATTTAGAAGCAGATATTTCCCTGTGCTTACTGCTGTTTCTTCCATATGCCGGTAATGGGCTGAAAACGCCTGTTTTGGGACTCTGCAGAGAAAGTCTCTGCAGACTGCTGAATCCACACACGGGTTTAACTCTGGAAGTTGAGTGCACACATTGACAACCGTTCTGTTAGATAGCTGCGTTTTGGATTTAGAAGCAGATATTTCCCTGTGCTTACTGCTGTTTCTTCCATATGCCGGTAATGGGCTGAAAACGCCTGTTTTGGGACTCTGCAGAGAAAGTCTCTGCAGGCTGCTGAATCCACACACGGGTTTAACTCTGGAAGTTGAGTGCACACATTGACAACCGTTCTGTTAGATAGCTGCGTTTTGGATTTAGAAGCAGATATTTCCCTGTGCTTACTGCTGTTTCTTCCATATGCCGGTAATGGGCTGAAAACGCCTGTTTTGGGACTCTGCAGAGAAAGTCTCTGCAGACTGCTGAATCCACACACGGGTTTAACTCTGGAAGTTGAGTGCACACATTGACAACCGTTCTGTTAGATAGCTGCGTTTTGGATTTAGAAGCAGATATTTCTCTGTGCTTACTGCTGTTTCTTCCATATGCCGGTAAAGGGCTGAAAACGCCTGTTTTGGGACTCTGCAGAGAAAGTCTCTGCAGACTGCTGAATCCACACACGGGTTTAACTCTGGAAGTTGAGTGCACACATTGACAACCGTTCTGTTAGATAGCTGCGTTTTGGATTTAGAAGCAGATATTTCCCTGTGCTTACTGCTGTTTCTTCCATATGCCGGTAATGGGCTGAAAACGCCTGTTTGGGGACTCTGCAGAGAAAGTCTCTGCAGGCTGCTGAATCCACACACGGGTTTAACTCTGGAAGTTGAGTGCACACATTGACAACCGTTGTGTTAGATAGCTGCGTTTTGGATTTAGAAGCAGATATTTCCCTGTGCTTACTGCTGTTTCTTCCATATGCCGGTAATGGGCTGAAAACGCCTGTTTTGGGACTCTGCAGAGAAAGTCTCTGCAGACTGCTGAATCCACACACGGGTTTAACTCTGGAAGTTGAGTGCACACATTGACAACCGTTCTGTTAGATAGCTGCGTTTTGGATTTAGAAGCAGATATTTCCCTGTGCTTACTGCTGTTTCTTCCATATGCCGGTAATGGGCTGAAAACGCCTGTTTTGGGACTCTGCAGAGAAAGTCTCTGCAGGCTGCTGAATCCACACACGGGTTTAACTCTGGAAGTTGAGTGCACACATTGACAACCGTTCTGTTAGATAGCTGCGTTTTGGATTTAGAAGCAGATATTTCCCTGTGCTTACTGCTGTTTCTTCCATATGCCGGTAATCGGCTGAAAACGCCTGTTTTGGGACTCTGCAGAGAAAGTCTCTGCAGACTGCTGAATCCAACACACGGGTTTAACTCTGGAAGTTGAGTGCACACATTGACAACCGTTCTGTTAGATAGCTGCGTTTTGGATTTAGAAGCAGATATTTCTCTGTGCTTACTGCTGTTTCTTCCATATGCCGGTAAAGGGCTGAAAACGCCTGTTTTGGGACTCTGCAGAGAAAGTCTCTGCAGACTGCTGAATCCACACACGGGTTTAACTCTGGAAGTTGAGTGCACACATTGACAACCGTTCTGTTAGATAGCTGCGTTTTGGATTTAGAAGCAGATATTTCCCTGTGCTTACTGCTGTTTCTTCCATATGCCGGTAATGGGCTGAAAAGGCCTGTTTTGGGACTCTGCAGAGAAAGTGTTTGCAGACTGCTGAATCCACACACGGGTTTAACTCTGGAAGTTGAGTGCACACATTGACAACCGTTCTGTTAGATAGCTGCGTTTTGGATTTAGAAGCAGATTTTCCCTGTGCTTACTGCTGCTTCTTCCATATGCCGGTAATGGGCTGAAAACGCCTGTTTTGGGACTCTGCAGAGAAAGTGTTTGCAGACTGCTGAATCCACACACCGGTTTAACTCTGGAAGTTGAGTGCACACATTGACAACCGTTCTGTTAGATAGCTGCGTTTTGGATTTAGAAGCAGATATTTCCCTGTGCTTACTGCTGTTTCTTCCATATGCCGGTAATGGGCTGAAAACGCCTGTTTTGGGACTCTGCAGAGAAAGTCTCTGCAGGCTGCTGAATCCACACACGGGTTTAACTCTGGAAGTTGAGTGCACACATTGACAACCGTTCTGTTAGATAGCTGCGTTTTGGATTTAGAAGCAGATATTTCCCTGTGCTTACTGCTGTTTCTTCCATATGCCGGTAATGGGCTGAAAACGCCTGTTTTGGGACTCTGCAGAGAAAGTCTCTGCAGACTGCTGAATCCACACACGGGTTTAACTCTGGAAGTTGAGTGCACACATTGACAACCGTTCTGTTAGATAGCTGCGTTTTGGATTTAGAAGCAGATATTTCTCTGTGCTTACTGCTGTTTCTTCCATATGCCGGTAAAGGGCTGAAAACGCCTGTTTTGGGACTCTGCAGAGAAAGTCTCTGCAGACTGCTGAATCCACACACGGGTTTAACTCTGGAAGTTGAGTGCACACATTGACAACCGTTCTGTTAGATAGCTGCGTTTTGGATTTAGAAGCAGATATTTCCCTGTGCTTACTGCTGTTTCTTCCATATGCCGGTAATGGGCTGAAAACGCCTGTTTTGGGACTCTGCAGAGAAAGTGTTTGCAGACTGCTGAATCCACACACGGGTTTAACTCTGGAAGTTGAGTGCACACATTGACAACCGTTCTGTTAGATAGCTGCGTTTTGGATTTAGAAGCAGATTTTCCCTGTGCTTACTGCTGCTTCTTCCATATGCCGGTAATGGGCTGAAAACGCCTGTTTTGGGACTCTGCAGAGAAAGTGTTTGCAGACTGCTGAATCCACACACCGGTTTAACTCTGGAAGTTGAGTGCACACATTGACAACCGTTCTGTTAGATAGCTGCGTTTTGGATTTAGAAGCAGATATTTCCCTGTGCTTACTGCTGTTTCTTCCATATGCCGGTAATGGGCTGAAAACGCCTGTTTTGGGACTCTGCAGAGAAAGTCTCTGCAGACTGCTGAATCCACACACGGGTTTAACTCTGGAAGTTGAGTGCACACATTGACAACCGTTCTGTTAGATAGCTGCGTTTTGGATTTAGAAGCAGATATTTCCCTGTGCTTACTGCTGTTTCTTCCATATGCCGGTAATGGGCTGAAAACGCCTGTTTTGGGACTCTGCAGAGAAAGTCTCTGCAGGCTGCTGAATCCACACACGGGTTTACCTCTGGAAGTTGAGTGCACACATTGACAACCGTTCTGTTAGATAGCTGCGTTTTGGATTTAGAAGCAGATATTTCCCTGTGCTTACTGCTGTTTCTTCCATATGCCGGTAATGGGCTGAAAACGCCTGTTTTGGGACTCTGCAGAGAAAGTCTCTGCAGACTGCTGAATCCACACACGGGTTTAACTCTGGAAGTTGAGTGCACACATTGACAACCGTTCTGTTAGATAGCTGCGTTTTGGATTTAGAAGCAGATATTTCCCTGTGCTTACTGCTGTTTCTTCCATATGCCGGTAATGGGCTGAAAACGCCTGTTTGGGGACTCTGCAGAGAAAGTCTCTGCAGACTGCTGAATCCACACACGGGATTAACTCCGGAAGTTGAGTGCACACATTGACAACCGTTCTGTTAGATAGCTGCGTTTTGGATTTAGAAGCAGATATTTCCCTGTGCTTACTGCTGTTTCTTCCATATGCCGGTAATGGGCTGAAAACGCCTGTTTTGGGACTCTGCAGAGAAAATCTCTGCAGACTGCTGAATCCACACACGGGTTTAACTCTGGAAGTTGAGTGCACACATTGACAACCGTTCTGTTAGATAGCTGCGTTTTGGATTTAGAAGCAGATATTTCCCTGTGCTTACTGCTGTTTCTTCCATATGCCGGTAATGGGCTGAAAACGCCTGTTTGGGGACTCTGCAGAGAAAGTCTCTGCAGACTGCCGAATCCACACACGGGTTTAACTCTGGAAGCTGAGTGCACACATTGACAACCGTTCTGTTAGATAGCTGCGTTTTGGATTTAGAAGCAGGTATTTCCCTGTGCTTACTGCTGTTTCTTCCATATGCCGGTAATGGGCTGAAAACGCCTGTTTTGGGACTCTGCAGAGAAAGTCTCTGCAGACTGCTGAATCCACACACGGGTTTAACTCTGGAAGTTGAGTGCACACATTGACAACCGTTCTGTTAGATAGCTGCGTTTTGGATTTAGAAGCAGATATTTCCCTGTGCTTACTGCTGTTTCTTCCATATGCCGGTAATGGGCTGAAAACGCCTGTTTGGGGACTCTGCAGAGAAAGTCTCTGCAGACTGCTGAATCCACACACGGGTTTAACTCTGGAAGTTGAGTGCACACATTGACAACCGTTCTGTTAGATAGCTGCGTTTTGGATTTAGAAGCAGATATTTCCCTGTGCTTACTGCTGTTTCTTCCATATGCCGGTAATGGGCTGAAAACGCCTGTTTTGGGACTCTGCAGAGAAAGTCTCTGCAGACTGCCGAATCCACACACGGGTTTAACTCTGGAAGTTGAGTGCACACATTGACAACCGTTCTGTTAGATAGCTGCGTTTTGGATTTAGAAGCAGATATTTCCCTGTGCTTACTGCTGTTTCTTCCATATGCCGGTAATGGGCTGAAAACGCCTGTTTTGGGACTCTGCAGAGAAAGTCTCTGCAGACTGCTGAATCCACACACGGGTTTAACTCTGGAAGCTGAGTGCACACATTGACAACCGTTCTGTTAGATAGCTGCGTTTTGGATTTAGAAGCAGATATTTCCCTGTGCTTACTGCTGTTTCTTCCATATGCCGGTAATGGGCTGAAAACGCCTGTTTTGGTACTCTGCAGAGAAAGTCTCTGCAGACTGCTGAATCCACACACGGGTTTAACTCTGGAAGTTGAGTGCACACATTGACAACCGTTCTGTTAGATAGCTGCGTTTTGGATTTAGAAGCAGATATTTCCCTGTGCTTACTGCTGTTTCTTCCATATGCCGGTAATGGGCTGAAAACGCCTGTTTGGGGACTCTGCAGAGAAAGTCTCTGCAGACTGCTGAATCCACACACGGGTTTAACTCTGGAAGTTGAGTGCACACATTGACAACCGTTCTGTTAGATAGCTGCGTTTTGGATTTAGAAGCAGATATTTCCCTGTGCTTACTGCTGTTTCTTCCATATGCCGGTAATGGGCTGAAAACGCCTGTTTTGGGACTCTGCAGAGAAAGTCTCTGCAGGCTGCTGAATCCACACACGGGTTTAACTCTGGAAGTTGAGTGCACACATTGACAACCGTTCTGTTAGATAGCTGCGTTTTGGATTTAGAAGCAGATATTTCCCTGTGCTTACTGCTGTTTCTTCCATATGCCGGTAATGGGCTGAAAACGCCTGTTTTGGGACTCTGCAGAGAAAGTCTCTGCAGACTGCTGAATCCACACACGGGTTTAACTCTGGAAGTTGAGTGCACACATTGACAACCGTTCTGTTAGATAGCTGCGTTTTGGATTTAGAAGCAGATATTTCTCTGTGCTTACTGCTGTTTCTTCCATATGCCGGTAAAGGGCTGAAAACGCCTGTTTTGGGACTCTGCAGAGAAAGTCTCTGCAGACTGCTGAATCCACACACGGGTTTAACTCTGGAAGTTGAGTGCACACATTGACAACCGTTCTGTTAGATAGCTGCGTTTTGGATTTAGAAGCAGATATTTCCGTGTGCTTACTGCTGTTTCTTCCATATGCCGGTAATGGGCTGAAAACGCCTGTTTTGGGACTCTGCAGAGAAAGTGTTTGCAGACTGCTGAATCCACACACGGGTTTAACTCTGGAAGTTGAGTGCACACATTGACAACCGTTCTGTTAGATAGCTGCGTTTTGGATTTAGAAACAGATTTTCCCTGTGCTTACTGCTGCTTCTTCCATATGCCGGTAATGGGCTGAAAACGCCTGTTTTGGGACTCTGCAGAGAAAGTGTTTGCAGACTGCTGAATCCACACACCGGTTTAACTCTGGAAGTTGAGTGAACACATTGACAACCGTTCTGTTAGATAACTGCGTTTTGGATTTAGAAGCAGATATTTCCCTGTGCTTACTGCTGTTTCTTCCATATGCCGGTAATGGGCTGAAAACGCCTGTTTTGGGACTCTGCAGAGAAAGTCTCTGCAGACTGCTGAATCCACACACGGGTTTAACTCTGGAAGTTGAGTGCACACATTGACAACCGTTCTGTTAGATAGCTGCGTTTTGGATTTAGAAGCAGATATTTCCCTGTGCTTACTGCTGTTTCTTCCATATGCCGGTAATGGGCTGAAAACGCCTGTTTTGGGACTCTGCAGAGAAAGTCTCTGCAGGCTGCTGAATCCACACACGGGTTTACCTCTGGAAGTTGAGTGCACACATTGACAACCGTTCTGTTAGATAGCTGCGTTTTGGATTTAGAAGCAGATATTTCCCTGTGCTTACTGCTGTTTCTTCCATATGCCGGTAATGGGCTGAAAACACCTGTTTTGGGACTCTGCAGAGAAAGTCTCTGCAGACTGCTGAATCCACACACGGGTTTAACTCTGGAAGTTGAGTGCACACATTGACAACCGTTCTGTTAGATAGCTGCGTTTTGGATTTAGAAGCAGATATTTCCCTGTGCTTACTGCTGTTTCTTCCATATGCCGGTAATGGGCTGAAAACGCCTGTTTTGGGACTCTGCAGAGAAAGTCTCTGCAGACTGCTGAATCCACACACGGGTTTAACTCTGGAAGTTGAGTGCACACATTGACAACCGTTCTGTTAGATAGCTGCGTTTTGGATTTAGAAGCAGATATTTCCCTGTGCTTACTGCTGTTTCTTCCATATGCCGGTAATGGGCTGAAAACGCCTGTTTGGGGACTCTGCAGAGAAAGTCTCTGCAGACTGCCGAATCCACACACGGGTTTAACTCTGGAAGCTGAGTGCACACATTGACAACCGTTCTGTTAGATAGCTGCGTTTTGGATTTAGAAGCAGATATTTCCCTGTGCTTACTGCTGTTTCTTCCATATGCCGGTAATGGGCTGAAAACGCCTGTTTTGGGACTCTGCAGAGAAAGTCTCTGCAGGCTGCTGAATCCACACACGGGTTTACCTCTGGAAGTTGAGTGCACACATTGACAACCGTTCTGTTAGATA
Source organism: Aotus nancymaae (assembly GCF_030222135.1). Classification (NCBI taxonomy): domain Eukaryota; kingdom Metazoa; phylum Chordata; class Mammalia; order Primates; family Aotidae; genus Aotus; species Aotus nancymaae. The sequence goes on from NW_026988862.1 coordinate 68,291, forward strand.
GCTGCGTTTTGGATTTAGAAGCAGATATTTCCCTGTGCTTACTGCTGTTTCTTCCATATGCCGGTAATGGGCTGAAAACACCTGTTTTGGGACTCTGCAGAGAAAGTCTCTGCAGACTGCTGAATCCACACACGGGTTTAACTCTGGAAGTTGAGTGCACACATTGACAACCGTTCTGTTAGATAGCTGCGTTTTGGATTTAGAAGCAGATATTTCCCTGTGCTTACTGCTGTTTCTTCCATATGCCGGTAATGGGCTGAAAACGCCTGTTTTGGGACTCTGCAGAGAAAGTCTCTGCAGACTGCTGAATCCACACACGGGTTTAACTCTGGAAGTTGAGTGCACACATTGACAACCGTTCTGTTAGATAGCTGCGTTTTGGATTTAGAAGCAGATATTTCCCTGTGCTTACTGCTGTTTCTTCCATATGCCGGTAATGGGCTGAAAACGCCTGTTTGGGGACTCTGCAGAGAAAGTCTCTGCAGACTGCCGAATCCACACACGGGTTTAACTCTGGAAGCTGAGTGCACACATTGACAACCGTTCTGTTAGATAGCTGCGTTTTGGATTTAGAAGCAGATATTTCCCTGTGCTTACTGCTGTTTCTTCCATATGCCGGTAATGGGCTGAAAACGCCTGTTTTGGGACTCTGCAGAGAAAGTCTCTGCAGACTGCTGAATCCACACACGGGTTTAACTCTGGAAGTTGAGTGCACACATTGACAACCGTTCTGTTAGATAGCTGCGTTGTGGATTTAGAAGCAGATATTTCCCTGTGCTTACTGCTGTTTCTTCCATATGCCGGTAATGGGCTGAAAACGCCTGTTTGGGGACTCTGCAGAGAAAGTCTCTGCAGGCTGCTGAATCCACACACGGGTTTAACTCTGGAAGTTGAGTGCACACATTGACAACCGTTCTGTTAGATAGCTGCGTTTTGGATTTAGAAGCAGATATTTCCCTGTGCTTAAAGCTGTTTCTTCCATATGCCGGTAATGGGCTGAAAACGCCTGTTTTGGGACTCTGCAGAGAAAGTCTCTGCAGGCTGCTGAATCCACACACGGGTTTAACTCTGGAAGTTGAGTGCACACATTGACAACCGTTCTGTTAGATAGCTGCGTTTTGGATTTAGAAGCAGATATTTCCCTGTGCTTACTGCTGTTTCTTCCATATGTCGGTAATGGGCTGAAAACGCCTGTTTGGGGACTCTGCAGAGAAAGTCTCTGCAGACTGCTGAATCCACACACGGGTTTAACTCTGGAAGTTGAGTGCACACATTGACAACCGTTCTGTTAGATAGCTGCGTTTTGGATTTAGAAGCAGATATTTCCCTGTGCTTACTGCTGTTTCTTCCATATGCCGGTAATGGGCTGAAAACGCCTGTTTGGGGACTCTGCAGAGAAAGTCTCTGCAGACTGCTGAATCCACACACGGGTTTAACTCTGGAAGTTGAGTGCACACATTGACAACCGTTCTGTTAGATAGCTGCGTTTTGGATTTAGAAGCAGATATTTCCCTGTGCTTACTGCTGTTTCTTCCATATGCCGGTAATGGGCTGAAAACGCCTGTTTTGGGACTCTGCAGAGAAAGTCTCTGCAGACTGCCGAATCCACACACGGGTTTAACTCTGGAAGTTGAGTGCACACATTGACAACCGTTCTGTTAGATAGCTGCGTTTTGGATTTAGAAGCAGATATTTACCTGTGCTTACTGCTGTTTCTTCCATATGCCGGTAATGGGCTGAAAACGCCTGTTTTGGGACTCTGCAGAGAAAGTCTCTGCAGACTGCTGAATCCACACACGGGTTTAACTCTGGAAGTTGAGTGCACACATTGACAACCGTTCTGTTAGATAGCTGCGTTTTGGATTTAGAAGCAGATATTTCCCTGTGCTTACTGCTGTTTCTTCCATATGCCGGTAATGGGCTGAAAACGCCTGTTTTGGGACTCTGCAGAGAAAGTCTCTGCAGACTGCTGAATCCACACACGGGTTTAACTCTGGAAGTTGAGTGCACACATTGACAACCGTTCTGTTAGATAGCTGCGTTTTGGATTTAGAAGCAGATATTTCCCTGTGCTTACTGCTGTTTCTTCCATATGCCGGTAATGGGCTGAAAACGCCTGTTTTGGGACTCTGCAGAGAAAGACTCTGCAGACTGCTGAATCCACACACGGGTTTAACTCTGGAAGCTGAGTGCACACATTGACAACCGTTCTGTTAGATAGCTGCGTTTTGGATTTAGAAGCAGATATTTCCCTGTGCTTACTGCTGTTTCTTCCATATGCCGGTAATGGGGTGAAAACGCCTGTTTTGGTACTCTGCAGAGAAAGTCTCTGCAGACTGCTGAATCCACACACGGGTTTAACTCTGGAAGTTGAGTGCACACATTGACAACCGTTCTGTTAGATAGCTGCGTTTTGGATTTAGAAGCAGATATTTCCCTGTGCTTACTGCTGTTTCTTCCATATGCCGGTAATGGGCTGAAAACGCCTGTTTGGGGACTCTGCAGAGAAAGTCTCTGCAGACTGCTGAATCCACACACGGGTTTAACTCTGGAAGTTGAGTGCACACATTGACAACCGTTCTGTTAGATAGCTGCGTTTTGGATTTAGAAGCAGATATTTCCCTGTGCTTACTGCTGTTTCTTCCATATGCCGGTAATGGGCTGAAAACGCCTGTTTTGGGACTCTGCAGAGAAAGTCTCTGCAGACTGCTGAATCCACACACGGGTTTAACTCTGGAAGTTGAGTGCACACATTGACAACCGTTCTGTTAGATAGCTGCGTTTTGGATTTAGAAGCAGATATTTCCCTGTGCTTACTGCTGTTTCTTCCATATGCCGGTAATGGGCTGAAAACGCCTGTTTTGGGACTCTGCAGAGAAAGTCTCTGCAGACTGCTGAATCCACACACGGGTTTAACTCTGGAAGCTGAGTGCACACATTGACAACCGTTCTGTTAGATAGCTGCGTTTTGGATTTAGAAGCAGATATTTCCCTGTGCTTACTGCTGTTTCTTCCATATGCCGGTAATGGGCTGAAAACGCCTGTTTTGGTACTCTGCAGAGAAAGTCTCTGCAGACTGCTGAATCCACACACGGGTTTAACTCTGGAAGTTGAGTGCACCCATTGACAACCGTTCTGTTAGATAGCTGCGTTTTGGATTTAGAAGCAGATATTTCCCTGTGCTTACTGCTGTTTCTTCCATATGCCGGTAATGGGCTGAAAACGCCTGTTTGGGGACTCTGCAGAGAAAGTCTCTGCAGACTGCTGAATCCACACACGGGTTTAACTCTGGAAGTTGAGTGCACACATTGACAACCGTTCTGTTAGATAGCTGCGTTTTGGATTTAGAAGCAGATATTTCCCTGTGCTTACTGCTGTTTCTTCCATATGCCGGTAATGGGCTGAAAACGCCTGTTTTGGGACTCTGCAGAGAAAGTCTCTGCAGGCTGCTGAATCCACACACGGGTTTAACTCTGGAAGTTGAGTGCACACATTGACAACCGTTCTGTTAGATAGCTGCGTTTTGGATTTAGAAGCAGATATTTCCCTGTGCTTACTGCTGTTTCTTCCATATGCCGGTAATGGGCTGAAAACGCCTGTTTTGGGACTCTGCAGAGAAAGTCTCTGCAGACTGCTGAATCCACACACGGGTTTAACTCTGGAAGTTGAGTGCACACATTGACAACCGTTCTGTTAGATAGTTGCGTTTTGGATTTAGAAGCAGATATTTCTCTGTGCTTACTGCTGTTTCTTCCATATGCCGGTAAAGGGCTGAAAACGCCTGTTTTGGGACTCTGCAGAGAAAGTCTCTGCAGACTGCTGAATCCACACACGGGTTTAACTCTGGAAGTTGAGTGCACACATTGACAACCGTTCTGTTAGATAGCTGCGTTGTGGATTTAGAAGCAGATATTTCCCTGTGCTTACTGCTGTTTCTTCCATATGCCGGTAATGGGCTGAAAACGCCTGTTTGGGGACTCTGCAGAGAAAGTCTCTGCAGGCTGCTGAATCCACACACGGGTTTAACTCTGGAAGTTGAGTGCACACATTGACAACCGTTCTGTTAGATAGCTGCGTTTTGGATTTAGAAGCAGATATTTCCCTGTGCTTAAAGCTGTTTCTTCCATATGCCGGTAATGGGCTGAAAACGCCTGTTTTGGGACTCTGCAGAGAAAGTCTCTGCAGGCTGCTGAATCCACACACGGGTTTAACTCTGGAAGTTGAGTGCACACATTGACAACCGTTCTGTTAGATAGCTGCGTTTTGGATTTAGAAGCAGATATTTCCCTGTGCTTACTGCTGTTTCTTCCATATGTCGGTAATGGGCTGAAAACGCCTGTTTGGGGACTCTGCAGAGAAAGTCTCTGCAGACTGCTGAATCCACACACGGGTTTAACTCTGGAAGTTGAGTGCACACATTGACAACCGTTCTGTTAGATAGCTGCGTTTTGGATTTAGAAGCAGATATTTCCCTGTGCTTACTGCTGTTTCTTCCATATGCCGGTAATGGGCTGAAAACGCCTGTTTTGGGACTCTGCAGAGAAAGTGTTTGCAGACTGCTGAATCCACACACGGGTTTAACTCTGGAAGTTGAGTGCACACATTGACAACCGTTCTGTTAGATAGCTGCGTTTTGGATTTAGAAACAGATTTTCCCTGTGCTTACTGCTGCTTCTTCCATATGCCGGTAATGGGCTGAAAACGCCTGTTTTGGGACTCTGCAGAGAAAGTGTTTGCAGACTGCTGAATCCACACACCGGTTTAACTCTGGAAGTTGAGTGCACACATTGACAACCGTTCTGTTAGATATCTGCGTTTTGGATTTAGAAGCAGATATTTCCCTGTGCTTACTGCTGTTTCTTCCATATGCCGGTAATGGGCTGAAAACGCCTGTTTTGGGACTCTGCAGAGAAAGTCTCTGCAGACTGCTGAATCCACACACGGGTTTAACTCTGGAAGTTGAGTGCACACATTGACAACCGTTCTGTTAGATAGCTGCGTTTTGGATTTAGAAGCAGATATTTCCCTGTGCTTACTGCTGTTTCTTCCATATGCCGGTAATGGGCTGAAAACGCCTGTTTGGGGACTCTGCAGAGAAAGTCTCTGCAGGCTGCTGAATCCACACACGGGTTTAACTCTGGAAGTTGAGTGCACACATTGACAACCGTTCTGTTAGATAGCTGCGTTTTGGATTTAGAAGCAGATATTTCCCTGTGCTTACTGCTGTTTCTTCCATATGTCGGTAATGGGCTGAAAACGCCTGTTTGGGGACTCTGCAGAGAAAGTCTCTGCAGACTGCTGAATCCACACACGGGTTTAACTCTGGAAGTTGAGTGCACACATTGACAACCGTTCTGTTAGATAGCTGCGTTTTGGATTTAGAAGCAGATATTTCCCTGTGCTTACTGCTGTTTCTTCCATATGCCGGTAATGGGCTGAAAACGCCTGTTTTGGGACTCTGCAGAGAAAGTGTTTGCAGACTGCTGAATCCACACACGGGTTTAACTCTGGAAGTTGAGTGCACACATTGACAACCGTTCTGTTAGATAGCTGCGTTTTGGATTTAGAAACAGATTTTCCCTGTGCTTACTGCTGCTTCTTCCATATGCCGGTAATGGGCTGAAAACGCCTGTTTTGGGACTCTGCAGAGAAAGTGTTTGCAGACTGCTGAATCCACACACCGGTTTAACTCTGGAAGTTGAGTGCACACATTGACAACCGTTCTGTTAGATATCTGCGTTTTGGATTTAGAAGCAGATATTTCCCTGTGCTTACTGCTGTTTCTTCCATATGCCGGTAATGGGCTGAAAACGCCTGTTTTGGGACTCTGCAGAGAAAGTCTCTGCAGACTGCTGAATCCACACACGGGTTTAACTCTGGAAGTTGAGTGCACACATTGACAACCGTTCTGTTAGATAGCTGCGTTTTGGATTTAGAAGCAGATATTTCCCTGTGCTTACTGCTGTTTCTTCCATATGCCGGTAATGGGCTGAAAACGCCTGTTTTGGGACTCTGCAGAGAAAGTCTCTGCAGACTGCTGAATCCACACACGGGTTTAACTCTGGAAGTTGAGTGCACACATTGACAACCGTTCTGTTAGATAGCTGCGTTTTGGATTTAGAAGCAGATATTTCCCTGTGCTTACTGCTGTTTCTTCCATATGCCGGTAATGGGCTGAAAACGCCTGTTTGGGGACTCTGCAGAGAAAGTCTCTGCAGACTGCTGAATCCACACACGGGATTAACTCCGGAAGTTGAGTGCACACATTGACAACCGTTCTGTTAGATAGCTGCGTTTTGGATTTAGAAGCAGATATTTCGCTGTGCTTACTGCTGTTTCTTCCATATGCCGGTAATGGGCTGAAAACGCCTGTTTTGGGACTCTGCAGAGAAAGTCTCTGCAGACTGCTGAATCCACACACGGGTTTAACTCTGGAAGTTGAGTGCACACATTGACAACCGTTCTGTTAGATAGCTGCGTTTTGGATTTAGAAGCAGATATTTCCCTGTGCTTACTGCTGTTTCTTCCATATGCCGGTAATGGGCTGAAAACGCCTGTTTGGGGACTCTGCAGAGAAAGTCTCTGCAGACTGCCGAATCCACACACGGGTTTAACTCTGGAAGCTGAGTGCACACATTGACAACCGTTCTGTTAGATAGCTGCGTTTTGGATTTAGAAGCAGATATTTCCCTGTGCTTACTGCTGTTTCTTCCATATGCCGGTAATGGGCTGAAAACGCCTGTTTTGGGACTCTGCAGAGAAAGTCTCTGCAGACTGCTGAATCCACACACGGGTTTAACTCTGGAAGTTGAGTGCACACATTGACAACCGTTCTGTTAGATAGCTGCGTTGTGGATTTAGAAGCAGATATTTCCCTGTGCTTACTGCTGTTTCTTCCATATGCCGGTAATGGGCTGAAAACGCCTGTTTGGGGACTCTGCAGAGAAAGTCTCTGCAGGCTGCTGAATCCACACACGGGTTTAACTCTGGAAGTTGAGTGCACACATTGACAACCGTTCTGTTAGATAGCTGCGTTTTGGATTTAGAAGCAGATATTTCCCTGTGCTTAAAGCTGTTTCTTCCATATGCCGGTAATGGGCTGAAAACGCCTGTTTTGGGACTCTGCAGAGAAAGTCTCTGCAGGCTGCTGAATCCACACACGGGTTTAACTCTGGAAGTTGAGTGCACACATTGACAACCGTTCTGTTAGATAGCTGCGTTTTGGATTTAGAAGCAGATATTTCCCTGTGCTTACTGCTGTTTCTTCCATATGCCGGTAATGGGATGAAAACGCCTGTTTGGGGACTCTGCAGAGAAAGTCTCTGCAGACTGCCGAATCCACACACGGGTTTAACTCTGGAAGTTGAGTGCACACATTGACAACCGTTCTGTTAGATAGCTGCGTTTTGGATTTAGAAGCAGATATTTCCCTGTGCTTACTGCTGTTTCTTCCATATGCCGGTAATGGGCTGAAAACGCCTGTTTTGGGACTCTGCAGAGAAAGTCTCTGCAGACTGCCGAATCCACACACGGGTTTAACTCTGGAAGTTGAGTGCACACATTGACAACCGTTCTGTTAGATAGCTGCGTTTTGGATTTAGAAGCAGATATTTCCCTGTGCTTACTGCTGTTTCTTCCATATGCCGGTAATGGGCTGAAAACGCCTGTTTTGGGACTCTGCAGAGAAAGTCTCTGCAGACTGCTGAATCCACACACGGGTTTAACTCTGGAAGTTGAGTGCACACATTGACAACCGTTCTGTTAGATAGCTGCGTTTTGGATTTAGAAGCAGATATTTCCCTGTGCTTACTGCTGTTTCTTCCATATGCCGGTAATGGGCTGAAAACGCCTGTTTGGGGACTCTGCAGAGAAAGTCTCTGCAGACTGCTGAATCCACACACGGGTTTAACTCTGGAAGTTGAGTGCACACATTGACAACCGTTCTGTTAGATAGCTGCGTTTTGGATTTAGAAGCAGATATTTCCCTGTGCTTACTGCTGTTTCTTCCATATGCCGGTAATGGGCTGAAAACGCCTGTTTTGGGACTCTGCAGAGAAAGACTCTGCAGGCTGCTGAATCCACACACGGGTTTAACTCTGGAAGTTGAGTGCACACATTGACAACCGTTCTGTTAGATAGCTGCGTTTTGGATTTAGAAGCAGATATTTCCCTGTGCTTACTGCTGTTTCTTCCATATGCCGGTAATGGGCTGAAAACGCCTGTTTTGGGACTCTGCAGAGAAAGTCTCTGCAGTCTGCTGAATCCACACACGGGTTTAACTCTGGAAGTTGAGTGCACACATTGACAACCGTTCTGTTAGATAGCTGCGTTTTGGATTTAGAAGCAGATATTTCCCTGTGCTTACTGCTGTTTCTTCCATATGCCGGTAATGGGCTGAAAACGCCTGTTTTGGGACTCTGCAGAGAAAGTCTCTGCAGACTGCTGAATCCACACACGGGTTTAACTCTGGAAGTTGAGTGCACACATTGACAACCGTTCTGTTAGATAGCTGCGTTTTGGATTTAGAAGCAGATATTTCCCTGTGCTTACTGCTGTTTCTTCCATATGCCGGTAATGGGCTGAAAACGCCTGTTTGGGGACTCTGCAGAGAAAGTCTCTGCAGACTGCTGAATCCACACACGGGTTTAACTCTGGAAGTTGAGTGCACACATTGACAACCGTTCTGTTAGATAGCTGCGTTTTGGATTTAGAAGCAGATATTTCCCTGTGCTTACTGCTGTTTATTCCATATGCCGGTAATGGGCTGAAAACGCCTGTTTGGGGACTCTGCAGAGAAAGTCTCTGCAGACTGCTGAATCCACACACGGGTTTAACTCTGGAAGTTGAGTGCACACATTGACAACCGTTCTGTTAGATAGCTGCGTTTTGGATTTAGAAGCAGATATTTCCCTGTGCTTACTGCTGTTTCTTCCATATGCCGGTAATGGGCTGAAAACGCCTGTTTGGGGACTCTGCAGAGAAAGTCTCTGCAGACTGCTGAATCCACACACGGGTTTAACTCTGGAAGTTGAGTGCACACATTGACAACCGCTCTGTTAGATAGCTGCGTTTTGGATTTAGAAGCAGATATTTCCCTGTGCTTACTGCTGTTTCTTCCATATGCCGGTAATGGGCTGAAAACGCCTGTTTTTGGGACTCTGCAGAGAAAGTCTCTGCAGACTGCTGAATCCACACACGGGTTTAACTCTGGAAGTTGAGTGCACACATTGACAACCGTTCTGTTAGATAGCTGCGTTTTGGATTTAGAAGCAGATATTTCCCTGTGCTTACTGCTGTTTCTTCCATATGCCGGTAATGGGCTGAAAACGCCTGTTTTGGGACTCTGCAGAGAAAGTCTCTGCAGACTGCTGAATCCACACACGGGTTTAACTCTGGAAGTTGAGTGCACACATTGACAACCGTTCTGTTAGATAGCTGCGTTTTGGATTTAGAAGCAGATATTTCCCTGTGCTTACTGCTGTTTCTTCCATATGCCGGTAATGGGCTGAAAACGCCTGTTTGGGGACTCTGCAGAGAAAGTCTCTGCAGACTGCCGAATCCACACACGGGTTTAACTCTGGAAGTTGAGTGCACACATTGACAACCGTTCTGTTAGATAGCTGCGTTTTGGATTTAGAAGCAGATATTTCCCTGTGCTTACTGCTGTTTCTTCCATATGCCGGTAATGGGCTGAAAACGCCTGTTTGGGGACTCTGCAGAGAAAGTCTCTGCAGGCTGCTGAATCCACACACGGGTTTAACTCTGGAAGTTGAGTGCACACATTGACAACCGTTCTGTTAGATAGCTGCGTTTTGGATTTAGAAGCAGATATTTCCCTGTGCTTACTGCTGTTTCTTCCATATGCCGGTAATGGGCTGAAAACGCCTGTTTGGGGACTCTGCAGAGAAAGTCTCTGCAGGCTGCTGAATCCACACACGGGTTTAACTCTGGAAGTTGAGTGCACACATTGACAACCGTTCTGTTAGATAGCTGCGTTTTGGATTTAGAAGCAGATATTTCCCTGTGCTTAAAGCTGTTTCTTCCATATGCCGGTAATGGGCTGAAAACGCCTGTTTTGGGACTCTGCAGAGAAAGTCTCTGCAGGCTGCTGAATCCACACACGGGTTTAACTCTGGAAGTTGAGTGCACACATTGACAACCGTTCTGTTAGATAGCTGCGTTTTGGATTTAGAAGCAGATATTTCCCTGTGCTTACTGCTGTTTCTTCCATATGTCGGTAATGGGCTGAAAACGCCTGTTTGGGGACTCTGCAGAGAAAGTCTCTGCAGACTGCTGAATCCACACACGGGTTTAACTCTGGAAGTTGAGTGCACACATTGACAACCGTTCTGTTAGATAGCTGCGTTTTGGATTTAGAAGCAGATATTTCCCTGTGCTTACTGCTGTTTCTTCCATATGCCGGTAATGGGCTGAAAACGCCTGTTTGGGGACTCTGCAGAGAAAGTCTCTGCAGACTGCTGAATCCACACACGGGTTTAACTCTGGAAGTTGAGTGCACACATTGACAACCGTTCTGTTAGATAGCTGCGGTTTTGGATTTAGAAGCAGATATTTCCCTGTGCTTACTGCTGTTTCTTCCATATGCCGGTAATGGGCTGAAAACGCCTGTTTTGGGACTCTGCAGAGAAAGTCTCTGCAGACTGCCGAATCCACACACGGGTTTAACTCTGGAAGTTGAGTGCACACATTGACAACCGTTCTGTTAGATAGCTGCGTTTTGGATTTAAAAGCAGATATTTCCCTGTGCTTACTGCTGTTTCTTCCATATGCCGGTAATGGGCTGAAAACGCCTGTTTGGGGACTCTGCAGAGAAAGTCTCTGCAGACTGCTGAATCCACACACGGGTTTAACTCTGGAAGTTGAGTGCACACATTGACAACCGTTCTGTTAGATAGCTGCGTTTTGGATTTAGAAGCAGATATTTCCCTGTGCTTACTGCTGTTTCTTCCATATGCCAGTAATGGGCTGAAAACGCCTGTTTTGGGACTCTGCAGAGAAAGACTCTGCAGACTGCTGAATCCACACACGGGTTTAACTCTGGAAGCTGAGTGCACACATTGACAACCGTTCTGTTAGATAGCTGCGTTTTGGATTTAGAAGCAGATATTTCCCTGTGCTTACTGCTGTTTCTTCCATATGCCGGTAATGGGGTGAAAACGCCTGTTTTGGTACTCTGCAGAGAAAGTCTCTGCAGACTGCTGAATCCACACACGGGTTTAACTCTGGAAGTTGAGTGCACACATTGACAACCGTTCTGTTAGATAGCTGCGTTTTGGATTTAGAAGCAGATATTTCCCTGTGCTTACTACTGTTTCTTCCATATGCCGGTAATGGGCTGAAAACGCCTGTTTGGGGACTCTGCAGAGAAAGTCTCTGCAGACTGCTGAATCCACACACGGGTTTAACTCTGGAAGTTGAGTGCACACATTGACAACCGTTCTGTTAGATAGCTGCGTTTTGGATTTAGAAGCAGATATTTCCCTGTGCTTACTGCTGTTTCTTCCATATGCCGGTAATGGGCTGAAAACGCCTGTTTTGGGACTCTGCAGAGAAAGTCTCTGCAGACTGCTGAATCCACACACGGGTTTAACTCTGGAAGTTGAGTGCACACATTGACAACCGTTCTGTTAGATAGCTGCGTTTTGGATTTAGAAGCAGATATTTCCCTGTGCTTACTGCTGTTTCTTCCATATGCCGGTAATGGGCTGAAAACGCCTGTTTTGGGACTCTGCAGAGAAAGTCTCTGCAGACTGCTGAATCCACACACGGGTTTAACTCTGGAAGCTGAGTGCACACATTGACAACCGTTCTGTTAGATAGCTGCGTTTTGGATTTAGAAGCAGATATTTCCCTGTGCTTACTGCTGTTTCTTCCATATGCCGGTAATGGGCTGAAAACGCCTGTTTTGGTACTCTGCAGAGAAAGTCTCTGCAGACTGCTGAATCCACACACGGGTTTAACTCTGGAAGTTGAGTGCACCCATTGACAACCGTTCTGTTAGATAGCTGCGTTTTGGATTTAGAAGCAGATATTTCCCTGTGCTTACTGCTGTTTCTTCCATATGCCGGTAATGGGCTGAAAACGCCTGTTTGGGGACTCTGCAGAGAAAGTCTCTGCAGACTGCTGAATCCACACACGGGTTTAACTCTGGAAGTTGAGTGCACACATTGACAACCGTTCTGTTAGATAGCTGCGTTTTGGATTTAGAAGCAGATATTTCCCTGTGCTTACTGCTGTTTCTTCCATATGCCGGTAATGGGCTGAAAACGCCTGTTTTGGGACTCTGCAGAGAAAGTCTCTGCAGGCTGCTGAATCCACACACGGGTTTAACTCTGGAAGTTGAGTGCACACATTGACAACCGTTCTGTTAGATAGCTGCGTTTTGGATTTAGAAGCAGATATTTCCCTGTGCTTACTGCTGTTTCTTCCATATGCCGGTAATGGGCTGAAAACGCCTGTTTTGGGACTCTGCAGAGAAAGTCTCTGCAGACTGCTGAATCCACACACGGGTTTAACTCTGGAAGTTGAGTGCACACATTGACAACCGTTCTGTTAGATAGTTGCGTTTTGGATTTAGAAGCAGATATTTCTCTGTGCTTACTGCTGTTTCTTCCATATGCCGGTAAAGGGCTGAAAACGCCTGTTTTGGGACTCTGCAGAGAAAGTCTCTGCAGACTGCTGAATCCACACACGGGTTTAACTCTGGAAGTTGAGTGCACACATTGACAACCGTTCTGTTAGATAGCTGCGTTTTGGATTTAGAAGCAGATATTTCCCTGTGCTTACTGCTGTTTCTTCCATATGCCGGTAATGGGCTGAAAACGCCTGTTTTGGGACTCTGCAGAGAAAGTGTTTGCAGACTGCTGAATCCACACACGGGTTTAACTCTGGAAGTTGAGTGCACACATTGACAACCGTTCTGTTAGATAGCTGCGTTTTGGATTTAGAAACAGATTTTCCCTGTGCTTACTGCTGCTTCTTCCATATGCCGGTAATGGGCTGAAAACGCCTGTTTTGGGACTCTGCAGAGAAAGTGTTTGCAGACTCCTGAATCCACACACCGGTTTAACTCTGGAAGTTGAGTGCACACATTGACAACCGTTCTGTTAGATAGCTGCGTTTTGGATTTAGAAGCAGATATTTCCCTGTGCTTACTGCTGTTTCTTCCATATGCCGGTAATGGGCTGAAAACGCCTGTTTTGGGACTCTGCAGAGAAAGTCTCTGCAGACTGCTGAATCCACACATGGGTTTAACTCTGGAAGTTGAGTGCACACATTGACAACCGTTCTGTTAGATAGCTGCGTTTTGGATTTAGAAGCAGATATTTCCCTGTGCTTACTGCTGTTTCTTCCATATGCCGGTAATGGGCTGAAAACGCCTGTTTTGGGACTCTGCAGAGAAAGTCTCTGCAGGCTGCTGAATCCACACA